>NC_134468.1:42237531-42240031 GCF_964194025.1 Convolutriloba macropyga | reverse complement strand
AACGGAGACACAAAACTATGAAGGTGAGCAAGATGAACTCGACGATGAAGACGCGGAAGCCGCTCTGTATATAAAAGAGCTCACAGAAGACTGGGCCAACGTGAACCTGATAAGACCAACAAAGTTCCACGCGGAGAAGAATTCAGTCATAAACAACGAGGGCACAGGAGAATTCTGGGTAGCAACGACAACCAACAACAAACGCATTGTATGGTTGGCTGACACAGGCTCCCCTAGAACTTTTATGAACAAAGAAACAGCGAACGAACTACTTCTCCACATTACAAAAGCCAGAATTGTTCCTACATAGAACAAGAAAAATTTAAATGCTTCAACAATAAACAAATCAAAATCGAAGGAGTACTCCAGTTGGATCTCAAATCAGGATCTTGGAACGCACCGGACTGTCAAATCCTACTGGTCGAAAACAAAACGAACAACATAATGGGTAGAGACATCTTACGAAAACTCGGAATAACCCTCACGGCCAACAAAAATACAGGTAAGAAAGTACTCCAGATCTCCGCCACAACAATAGAATCAAATATAATAAAATGGATACTTAAAAAATACCCCAAACTATGTACACGATTAGGAAAATCAAAGAACCACATTGCAAAACCAACCATGAAAGAAAACTTTAAACCAATACAACAAAAAGGACGCAGAGTACCCCTCCATCTCCTTGATAAAGTAGAGGCCGAACTTGAAAAATTAATACAGGACAAACAAATAATCAGACTAGACAAATGCTCGGACGAACATTTCATAAGTCCGGTAGTAATTACAGTGAAACACGACAAAAGCGTTAAAATCGCATTAGACTCAAAGAAACTCAACGATGCAATACATAAAAACAAATATCAAATGCAAAGCATCGATCACCTAATAGACGAAGTAGCAAATTACATCTCCGAAAGGAAACAAAACCCAGGTCAATTCTACTTCAGCAAAATCGATCTGAAATATGCGTATAGCCAAATCCCACTTGACCCAAACATCCAAAAACATTGCAACTTCAGTCTCCTAGGGGGGAAAGCAACAGGAACCTGCCGGTTCATAAACGGCTTTTACGGCCTAACAGACATGCCCGCAACATTCCAAAAAACGATCGACAAAACACTGGAGGGCATACATTCGAAATTTGCATTTTTGGACGATATACTAATAATCACTAAAGGCTCCCTAAATGATGATGAGAACGAAATAGACAAAGTTCTATACCTCCTAGACAAGGAAAACCTTGATATAAAGCTACAAAAATGCGAATTCGCAAAGACAAACTTAGTTTGGCTGGGATTCAAAATACATCCAAATGGAATAATCCCAACTAACAAAAAATGCGAATCAATAGTTAAATTAGATACACCGAAAACACTCAAGCAAGTACGCTCGTTCATGGGGTGCTTACATCACCTCATTAAGTTCACACCAAACCTCGCAGCCCTTAGTGAGCCGCTCCGTCCATTACTCTCAAAAAGCAACTTAAAATCGCAAAATAAACTGGACTGGAAAACGCTCCACACGGAGGCATTCAATAAAATAAAAGAAGCAATAAAATCAATAACAGAAAACAGACTATTTGACGATAAATGCCCAACCAGAGTCAGATGTGACGCAAGTAAAAAAGGCCTTGGGGCATGCTTAGAACAATTCGTAAACTCAACATGGTACCCAATCGCATACGCGAGCAGGTTTTTAAACAATTTGGAACAATGATACAGCACTAACGAACTAGAATTACTAGCAGTCGTCTGGGCCTTAGAACATTTCAAATATTACCTCTACGGCTCACAGTTCACACTCCAAACGGACCACCAAGCATTGTTAAGCGCACTAAAAGAAAACAGAGGCAACAAAACATATCAAAGTCGCCTTACAAGATGGGTAGATAGATTATTACCTTTCCATTTTTCAGTAGAACATATACCAGGAAAAAATATGGGATTTGCTGATTAACTAAGCAGAAACCCATCATCCGATGCACCTTCTCCCTCAGACAGAGACAAAAACTTTGTCATTAACACTATCGAAGAAATAAAACACGCGTTACTGCGAGCGAATATTGCTCCAAATGGAGCAACCAATAAGAATACAGAACAAAAACAATCATATGACGTCACAAGTACTAAACACGCACACTCAAATAAAACAACCGCTTTTCGCCTATTACCTCACACAAAACAGTCGCTATCTCCTTTACGCAAAATGAATTACAACGCTCAAATTAAACACACAAAAAGTATTCAAAACTTAGTAGCAATTACAACACGCGCTAACCCCACAAAAGAAACATTTAAAATCCCCATTCAAAGAAGATTCAGAGCCCCCAACAAAAACAAAATCCATATGGAGCAACAACCACCTAATCTAATCTCCGTGTCCACCCAAACAGACTCTACATCAAATAAAGGTAGAGGTTTAGACCCCCTAGACCTGACAAGACATGAAGCCCTATTCACTGTTTACGACCAAACCCCCACCCCACTTTATCGGGAAA
>NC_134468.1:42227531-42232531 GCF_964194025.1 Convolutriloba macropyga | reverse complement strand
CAACATCAAAAGAAAAGTTGACTGGCAAAATCAATGTTTAGCAGTGGAAGACAAAGACCCCTACATAGACAACACCCCGTGGGACGAGGCCGACACAAAAATAAAAAGCCTCATTTACCTTTCCCTAGGCCAAGAGGCTACAAACATATTTCACCAAAGAAATCCCCACACGGAAATGTCAAAATGCACAACAGATGCATTTGTCGAACAATTAAAGGAAAAATTCAAAGAAGTGCGAAACGAAACATTTGACCGCTTCCAATTCTTTAACTGCAAACAAGAACAAAACGAATCACTGGAAAAATTCCATTCAAGAATCAAACAAAAGGCAGCACTCTGCAATTGGGAAGCCCTCGAAGATAGTCTAGTAAAAAGCATCTTCAACCAAGGCATGAGAAACCCACAAATTCAAATGGACTTATTATCGGAAGACCGAGACCCGATCGGAACACTACAATACGCACTGGCAAGAGAAAGAGGCCAAGAAAACCAACAAAAGATGACAAACACAAGCAGATCGCAATTCGCAATAAACCCACAAGGACCCTCAGACGTACAATACATAAGACGCAACAATACACAATACAGACAAAATATACAACAACGCACAGGTATATTACAAACTCCAAAATCAGGACCAATTCCAGACTGCTGGAAATGCGGATACAAATTTATACCCGGGCATCTCAGTAATTGTCCAGCAAAGAACGAGATATGCAGAATTTGCAAGAAAATAGGCCACTATGCCAAAATGTGCAGAGCCGAAATGCCACCCCGACCAACACAAAAACCACCTATCAGAAACAACACACAAAACAGAAGCACAGCATCGACCAAACAAAACAACAATTACAACCCAAATTCAAGAAGAGTAAGAAACATTAAAACAACTTCTACAGAGGACTTATCAAATGTAGGAAGCAACAAATCAGAAGAAAATGAATCCATCGACCCAGAGAGCGCATGCTATATAAGGGAAATGTTGGAAGATTGGAACACAATCAATCTAGTTAAATGGGACTGAAACAAACAAAGGTAAACAAGATAAACAAAACCCAAATGGGAGAATATTGGTTAGAGACCCAATCGGGAAATTGCAAGATACATTGGTTAGTTGATACAGGAAGTCCAAGAAGCGTCATATCACAACAAACAGCAAACAATTTGATAAACAAACTTGGAAAGGAAATACAAAACAACGCACCCAAACTAGGAGAATTTCGATGCTTCAACAACAATAAAATTAAAATAATCAGTACGCTCAAGATACTCCTCTCGTCAGGAAACTCAGTAGCAAAAGATTGTGAAATACTGGTAGTGCCACACAACACCGTGAACCTACTGGGCAGGGACATACTACAAAAACTGGGGATCCACCTGACACAAACAAAACAAGGTGAGAAAACAATTAATTTCATCAATCCGGACCAAAAACAAATAACACACAAAATTTTCAAAAACTTCCCACACCTATGCACCCGTTTGGGAAAATCAAAAAACCACATAGCCAAATCAACATTTAAGCAATATTTCAAACCAACACAACACAAAGGAAGAAGGGTACCCATCCACCTAATTGACAAAGTCGAAAAAGAACTAAGAAAACTAATAGAAGACAAACAAATAATTAAATTAGAAAAATGCTCAGATGAGTATTTCATAAGCCCGGTAGTGATCACGGTCAAAAGTGACAACTCTATCAAAATAGCTCTCGTTTCAAAAGAACTAAACGAAGCGATACACAAAAACAAATACCAAATGCAAAGCATTGACCACTTAATGGACACCATATCCAAAAAAATTAGCGAACAAAAAAACAAACCAGGCATATTTTACTTCTCAAAAATTGACTTAAAATACGCATACAGCCAAATCCCACTACACAAAGATACACAAAAACACTGCAACTTTAATATCCTGGGCGGAAACGCCACAGGAACATACAGATTCATCAATGGCTTTTACGGACTCACTGACATGCCTGCAACATTTCAAAAAGCGATAGACTATACATTAAACAATATAAATTCAGCACACGCATTTTTAGATGATATTATAATTATCACTAAAGGATCCCTAGACAACCACGAAAAAGAAATAATGAAAGTACTGTCTAGACTAGACAAAGAAAATCTAGCCATACATTAAACAATATAAATTCAGCACACGCATTTTTAGATGATATTATGATTATCACTAAAGGATCCCTAGACAACCACGAAAAAGAAATAATGAAAGTACTGTCTAGACTAGACAAAGAAAATCTGCGAATTTGCCCAAACGGAAATCACATGGCTCGGTTAAAGAATAAGCCCGAACGGGATAATCCCAACCGAAAAGAAAACAAAATCCGTCTCAGAAATGGACCCACCCCACACGTTAAAACAACTTAGATCATTCATGGGTAGCATACGCCATATGATAAAATTCATTCCTAACCTAGCAGAATTAACAGCACCCCTGAGACCATTATTATCAACAAAAAACAGCATAAAAGGTTCCAAGCTAAAATGGTCAAGCGAGCATGATTTAGCATTCAATAAAATCAAAACCGCAATAACACATATTATCGAAAATAAACATTTCGACACAACAAAACCTACACGGGTCAGATGTGACGCAAGTAAAAATGGACTTGGAGCGTGCTTAGAACAATATTTAAATAACAACTGGTACCCAATAGCATACGCTAGCAGATTCCTAAATAATGATGAACAAAAAAACAGTACCAACGAATTAGAATTACTAGCGGTCGTATGGTCATTAGAACATTTCAAATATTACCTATACGGCTCCAAATTTGAACTCCAAACAGATCACCAAGCACTCCTTTCGGCCCTAAAAAACAACAGGTGAAACAAAACATACCAAAGCCGCCTGACCCGTTGGGTAGACAGATTACTACCTTTTCACTTTACAGTACAACACGTAACAGGAAAAAACATGGGATTCGCAGATTACTTTAGCAGATATCCGATCTCTCTGGCACCACAACCACTCGAGAGCGACAAAAATTATGTAGTAAATTTAATAAACACATTTAAATACACACTAAAGAACGCGCTAAGAATTTCAACCAATCAGAAAGCGCAAACAATAAAGCACAGAAAACATGACGTAAGAAAGACTAGTAAGCAAAGCAAACAAAGCAGACACGCTTTCTGCCAAAATTGTTGTTCAAATCAGTCGCACTCGTGCAATCACTCTAACTCTTCTTTACATAACATTTCTTTACATTCTTCAAAAACAATTCCACATTCAAATTCCTATAATTCACATTTCCATCAAACTTCAACTTCAAATCATCCCACAAATTCCAACGTATTCGTTTGTACCCGAAATAAACAATATTCTAATACCTTTAATAAGCCAATCCATAAACGCCCCCGAGTCAAAAAGATGAATCCCCTCCAAGAAAACACTATCGTAAGCAACCAACCCCAACAATTAAACCCCCCAAGATCGGTTACTATCGCAACACAAACAGACATTGACAATAACCTAGGAAAAGGAATAACCCCTCTAGACCCCACTCGGGTAAAAAACCCCTTCGATAACACCCAATCGGAAAACAACATCCCATTATCGAATTTACACAAAGTAATGAACGAAAATTTTATATCAGAAGCGATCAAATTAGATAACCAGAGCAATCGGATCCGCAAAATGATCCAAAACCAGGACTGGATCGCACTAAAACACTATTCCCGCTATTGGCATACACTCAAAAAGGACCTATCCGTAAATGAAAACGGCTGTATCCTTTATGACGGCAAACTTTATATACCTCCTAATTTACGCAATATTGCTCTACAATCAATCCACAAAACCCATACGGGACAGGCGGGAATGATGTACATGGCGCAACTCATCTGGTTTCCCCGCATACACCGGGAGATCGTCATAATGGCACAAAGATGCAAACCGTGCACAGCCATTGGTAAGAACTTAAAATCAATTATTCCAAAAAATAAACACACACATCTAAACAATCTACAAGAACCTAATGAAGAAGTACAAATTGACTTCACAGGACCAACACTAGACAATAACAAAGACACATACATTCTAGTCTCGGTAGATAGATTTTCTAGATAACCCCACGCAAAGGCATACCACAATTGCAACACCGAAACAGCAATTGAGTTTCTAAAAAGTTACATGACATTCCACGGCATACCAAGATCACTAAGATGCGACAAAGCACAGGCATTCAAATCCAAAAACTTCGAAATTTTCTGCAAAGATAACAACATTAAATTAATCCTAGCCCCAGCAGGAGATCACAGAGGGACAGGATAAGTAGAACGTATGATACAAACAATAAAAAGACGACTCTCGGCAATAAACATAGATCCCAAATGGGACAAGGAAACATTAGCCGATAAAATCACACACATAATAGAAAACATTAGACTGATCCCCAACACAACAACACGCATCACTCCGTTCGAAGCACACTTTGGCAGAACAGCAAACACACAGTTAACAAACATACTAAAAAAGCCAAACCACAAAAAATTATCATACAATAAAATAAAGAATTTCCATTTAGACAAGAAGAAACTGAAGCAGGCCATGCTGAGCGAGGCAAGCATCTGGAATAAAGACTCTGACTCTGAGCCCCATCTGGACATACAATACCAGTCCCCAGGCGCCGAATCAGACTCTGACGAAGAACCCCTGGCCACAAAACGCGCACCTACGGCGCAAAAACGTAAGGCCATTTCTCCCATAAAAATCGTACCTGACAAACTAAGCATTACATTCGGAGATAAAACATCAGTACTAGTAAAATCAAGAAACCAAGTAGCAAGAAAAACAATAATGCGCAGAGTAAAGGAACCACGAGGCACACTTAAGCCGCTATGGAAGGACAATCCCGGACGGGACAATAACAAATTACACACCCCACACAATCACAATCGACACACCAAAAAGAAAAGATACAGTAATCAGAAAAAGCGACATAGCAATAGCCACTGAAGCAATCCGAAATA
>NC_134468.1:42220031-42222531 GCF_964194025.1 Convolutriloba macropyga | reverse complement strand
AAAGGGTAGAACAAGAACTAGAAAAACTAATTGAAGATAAACAAATCAAGAGATTGGAAAAATGCTCAGATGAATACTTTATAAGCCCCGTAGTAATCACTGTTAAAAAGGACAAAAGCGTCAAAATTGCACTCGATTCTAAGGAATTAAACGACGCAATACACAAAAACAAATACCAAATGCAAAGCATCGATCACTTAATAGACGCAGTTGCAAGCTACATCTCTGAACGAAGCACAGAACAAGGAACATTTTACTTTTCGAAAATAGATTTGAAAAATACCTACAGCCAAATACCATTAGATCCACAACTACAAAAACACTGCAATTTCAACATATTAGGAGGAAAAGCAACAGGCACATACAGATTCCTAAATGTATTCTACGGATTAACAGATATGCCAGCAACATTCCAAAAAACCATTGACGTAACACTTAAAAATTGTCATAATAAATTTGCCTTTCTAGATGACATACTAGTAATAACAAAAGGACAATTAACAGATCACGAGAAAGAACTTGACAAAATATTACACCAATTGGACAAAGAAAATCTAGCAATAAAACTACAAAAATGTGAATTTGCACAGAAACAAATAACTTGGTTAGGCTATGAAATAACACCAACTGGCATAACGCCCACAAAAAAGAAATTCGAATCAATCAACCAACTGGAAACACCAAAAACATTAAAACAACTCAGATCATTCATGGGATGCATACATCACCTAATAAAATTCACACCAAGACTAGCAGAATTATCTGAACCTCTAAGACCACTGTTATCAAAGAACAATACAAAAGCACAAAACAAACTAGACTGGAAGGATGAACACACAGAAGCATTCGAAAACATCAAAAAACAAATAATAAACATTACAGAAAATAAACACTTTGACATAACCAAAGACACAAGAATAAAAAGCGACGCAAGCAAAAAAGGCCTAGGCGCATGCCTGGAACAAAGACACGGCCAAATTTGGAAACCAGTTGCATACGCCAGTAGGTTCCTGAACAGATTAGAAGAAAGATATAGCACAAATGAACTTGAACTGTTAGCAATAGTTTGGGCATTAGAGCATTTTAAATACTATCTATATGGAAATAAATTCACCCTCCAAACGGACCATCAAGCACTATTGTCAGCACTCAAAAATAATCGAGGCAACAAGACATACCAAAGCAGATTATCAAGATGGGTAGACAGACTACTTCCGTTTAATTTTACAATAGAACATATACCGGGAAAAAATATGGGCTTCGCAGATTACTTAAGTAGAAATCCATCAGGCGCACCATCATCTACTAACGAGGACGACGAAAAGTTTGTAATAAACCTAATAGAGGAAATGAAGCATGCAATTTTAAAACAAAGTATAAATCCACTTGGTTCAAATAAACCAACTGGTAATTCAAACCAATCAGAGAGCTTAATTCAAAACGAACGAAATGACGTCAACCATGCTAAAGAAAACACACACACAAAAGAAAACGCTTTTTGCCATAGTAAATCTAAAAGTAAGTCGCTTCTTTCTCACTCTCTGTTAACAAGAATCAAATCAAAATTAATCGCAATTACAACTCGCGCTCGTCCAAAATTAAACACATTCGAAATTCCAATAAACAAACGATTTCGTGGCCCAAACAAAATTAAAACTCCAATGGAGACACAAATTACTAACAAAAATGTGCGTGACAACAGCACACAAACCGATATCGATTCTAATAAAGGCAAAGGCCTACTTCCCCTCATCCCTGATAAACACGAAGAATTATTTAAAGCTATAGATGACAAACCAACACCCGATTATAGATTTAATCTCATGAAAGTATTTAACGAGGAATTTATAGCAGAAAACTCAAAAAAGGACCTAGGTCCGATTATCGACCTCGTAGAAAAACAAGATTGGCTTTCACTGAAGAAAACAAATCCCATATTTTACAAAATTCACCGTGACCTTTCAGTTACACCATCGGGTTGCCTTTTATATGACAACCGTTTAGTTATTCCAGCCAAATTACGACCGATGGTCCTACAAACAGTTCACAGCAAACACCCAGGACAAGCGGGCATGTTGGCCCTTGCGAAATTAATATGGTATCCACACATCCATAGCGAGATCGTCGCACAGGCACAAAGCTGCAAACATTGCATTGATAAAGGTAAAAATTTAAAACCAATAATTGCAAGAACCAATCTAGGCTCACTACCAACACTAGTAGAACCCAATGAAGAAATACAAATGGACTTTGCAGGTCCAATTCCATTTAAGAATAACACACAAAATAACTATATTTTAGTAACAGTAGATAGACTATCGAGATACCCTCATGCAGAAATATTCAACAATTGTGACACAAACACAGCCATAGAATATCTCGAAAGCTACTGCAAAGTGCACGGAATTCCACGTTCAATTAGATGTGACCAAGCACAAGCATTTAAAGCAAAAGAATTCGACATATTTTGCAAAAATAAAAACATAAAACTTATACTAGC
>NC_134468.1:42190031-42215031 GCF_964194025.1 Convolutriloba macropyga | reverse complement strand
CGGTTAATCTTGACATGAGGTGATGGAATGTGAACAAAAGAGGATCCACCGAATTTGTTAGAACAAGTGAAAGCGTACCCCAGTGATTAAAAAATTCGAAAACTTGCAAGAATCCTGCAAGCTATCTTGCAAGAGAATACTTCTTGCAAGATTCTTGCTAGATTCCTGCAAGTTTTGAATCCAACTTGCAAGATTCTTGGAAGGTTTTGAATCCACATTTTTTTATTACCTGGCTGCAGGGGGCGACTGGTCGAGCTGAAAATGAACGCTAAGGACAAAAAAGTAATACTATGTCAGAAAATTATCTCAAGTCAATTTAAAAAAACCGACTTTGTTTTTTCCACTACGATTTTTTAACTCTCCTCCTTTTTCCTTGCTGGCTGGGACCGGCAGTGGCGGAGTTACATTAAATAGCTATAGAATAATTGTGCAGCGCACTAGGCAAAAAACCAGGCTCAGAACGCTCTTTCCGAAACAAATTAAATTAGAAAACAAATAAACCAAACAGAGCACATAAAGTAGCTAACACACCCCCCCCCCACACACACACACACGCGCAAAAACATTACAAAACACACACACCCACGCACATGCACACACACATATCACAAACCCATACACACATATACACACACAAATCAACATACACGCACACATGCACACTCATATACACCCAGATACACACACATACAGGTTGAGGTTGCCTTTCTTAGATGAGCCTATTACAAATCGACTGAAAGAAGAACAAAAAAAATTAAACTTCAAAAACACACTCATACTTTTGGATTGAAATAACTTCAAGGCAATTAATAACAACAGCTATCAACTGAAGGCATCAAATAGGTTCACTTAAACCTCAAAAGGAAGATAGTTAGATTGAACATTGATCAGAATATTTTACCACTAAAAAAGATTCTCAATTATTGTAGAGATCTTTAACAGAAAAATTCCAACTTTTGGTTTCTCTATAAATAAATCGTTTGATTTAAAGAATGAGAAAAAGATTGAAAGTGTTTGTCTTCGTCGTTTATTAGGTAAGTTGAACTTAAAAAAGAAAGAGCAAGATTCTTGCAAGATTTCACATTGAAGAGGTTTTTATGAAAAAAGTCAATTAGATTCAGTTCTGTTGATAAAATATTCTGGTTATAGTCAGTTCATTTGGTTTTCAGTTAGTTTTAGCTACCAAAAACACAAAAATAAATTTTCCAGAAGTCAAAAACTTGCAAGATTCTTGCAAGATTTTGAATCCGAGCTGAAAAAGTTTTCATTGAATTCGGTTTTGTAATTTGTTTATTAAACAATAATTTACTTCAAAGATGTTTTCTAAGAAGTTCTCAGTGACTTCAAGTAGAACCACATAAAACCAATACGTACTTGTTGACAGACAGCTGGTTAAGTTATTTTACTCTGTTTCAGTCACACTTCATTTAAAAGGATACCGTACATTTTGACGTTTGAAACAAGCAGTATTTCTGTCTGTGTTTAGTTCTTTGGCGGGGTACCTGATTCTGGTGTTCATAGTGCCATGTCTCGTGATCAGTGTGGCCTATGCTAGGACTGGATGCATTCTTATGCGGGACAGTGTGGGAGGGGCAGATGACAGACATATGAGATCCAAACGAAAGGTTACTCACTCAGAATTAAATGAGCCAATTTATAATTTTGTCCTGAGAAATTATACAACTAATACACTATGGTTCCAAAAAGCTCCCAGGTTGAGGTGCCAGACCGAAAGTCGATATGTCCAGACCGAAATGAACGCACAAGGTGGCGTCGTGCGTTCAAAATTACACGGTCTGGAAAAGAAAATGAACGCACGATAGTCTGGACATAGGCACTTTCCGTCTGGGAGGGTCTGGACATAGACACTTTCCGTCTGGGACGGCCTGGACATATCGACTTTCGGTCTGGCACCTCAACCTGGGCTACGAACACCCGAAGAACTGTTATAAAGCCCAACAAACATCAATAATAAAACATTATAAGCGAAACTAAGTTCTATAGTAACAAGTCATTACGCTGTTAACTTTTTAGACATGTATAATTTGGTTTTTATAACCATCACACAATTTTCTAAGGACATCTGCGACAAATTTCTGACACTTTTTGTTCCAATTTTACACTAAGATCTGTCTGCTTTCGAAATTGTTACTTCACCTTAAATTTTCGCTTGCATTCAAATTGGCAGCATTTGGTGACCATTCCAGTACCTCCTTCTCCTTTTCTTTTCGGCAAATTGCTGACCATAATTGATTTATGCGCAGGTGCATTGTATTGATCAAAAATGAGGTTCTGAATAACCCAATTTTTCTTTGTAAAATGGCAAATTTTCTAATTGAACTAGAATTTTTAGCTTGTTTTAACATCTAACAAACAGTTTCCTTCCATCTGATTGCTTTGTTCTCTTAAACAATTGATTGTTTGTCGGAGCTCATTTTTTTGCGTTTCTCGTTGTTTTTATTTTTGTCCATGGAAATTGGTCTTTTCAAATTACAAGAGCGTGGCAAACTGTAAAGAACACATCAGCGTAAATATTTTTTCTGTGTAAACGTAGAAAACGAGAATTAAATCTCGTTTAAAGCTTCACATTTCTTTTCACGCCTTATGGTAAACTTTTTGAGTAAATATAACGCTTAAAGAGCAGAAAATGTGGGTTATATAGCTGTTTGTTAGCATAGTTATGATTTGTGTAAGGAATTGAATGTTAAATGCCTGTTTACGTTTGAGGTCAGGCCTAAATATCACAAAAAGATCAATTTTGATGGAGGACTGAAGCTAAACTCTAAGTGTTACTTTATGGTTTTGCTCGACCCCAAATTTTATGTTGGCCTTTTTCTCGGCCGGAAAAGGCACATTGGACGAAAATAATTTGCAATCACTTTCAATGGCTGCCAGTGGATTTAAACTAGTCAATGGTTGTAGAATTTCAAGATCCTCAATGTTTAAAAAGTGAGAATATAAATTAATTTTTCTGATTAAAACTTCAACAATTTCATTATAGAAGAATCTAAAAATATTTTTTAAAAAAAAACAACCCAGTAAGCAAGTGGCTGACTAATGAGGATGGTGAGCTCCGAGTTACATAACTTGCTTAATCGAAAGAAATTTGCATATATAGTCTACAGGCCACAGCTGATTTATTTTAAGAATGCACAATTTCTAAAGTCTATATCGGCAAGAATACAAATGTCCTTTTTGGGTTGCCCTGTTGTAAAACCGTCAGTTTTGCCTCGTGCGTGGAATTAGAGCATCTCCAAATGTTTATGTAGAAAAGCTGACAATAGTCCCAAAATTCCATTTCCTTGATAAAAAAGACTAGTAAATCGACAGTTAAATGTTGTCAATAGTCTATGCTCGACCGATATGTGTTCCAGGGTTGACCATCATAAAAGAAACTTACTAATCATAAAACGCCATGTACGGATTTTATGGAAACTTAGTAAACATACAACGATCATAAAAATTTTTGAGTTTGGCTGAGAAACAGTCCATAGAGCTACATGCAGTTCCAAAACAACGTTTCTGTGCATAAAATTTCAAAATTCTGTACTTTATTTTTAATGTACCGTACTTACCATAAAACGCCATAAACAAAATTTTATGGACCGTTTCATGGTTTCAAATTTTCCATAAAAATTCTGTATTATAAAATTCCAAATACATATTCTCCTATATTAAAGTGGAGTTGTCTGGAAAACAATCTGAATGTACTGCTTCTCAAATTTACGGAAAAATGGTCAAAATTTTGTATAACTCAAAGACTTTCCTCGCCCCATTGCTAGATGTGTTTGAAAAAGATTGATCATTTTCGAGATTAATTCCTACAAAAGTTTATTTGTTCTCCGAACTTTTTTTGAGTAGTTTTTCTAGATAATAATGTTGTCTTAATTATTTTTGTTCGCCTATTGAGAAGACAAATGGCAGATTTAAGTTAGAAAAAAAACAGTCTTGCATGAATATTGTCTTTTGGTTTGCTCCAAACGACAGCTGTACGTTCCATAAGGGTAAACTTCCAAGCCATAGAAAGTTCCATAATGGTAAACTTAAAAACCATAGAAAGTTCCATAATGGTAAACTTACAAACCCTATAAAGTTCCATAATGGTGACTTACCGACCATAAAAAGTTCCATAATGGTAACTTGACAACCATAGAGTTCCATAATGATATATTGCCAACCATAACACGACCATCATTAATTTTATGGAAACTTACAAACCATAAAATGGACCATTATGGAAACTTGCAAACCTTAGCAAGTTCATAGAAAAAAATATTTTATGGAACTTTATGGGACCATTATGGAACTTTTTATGGTTGGTAAGTTTGGTCAACCCGGGTTATGAAAAAGAAATACTCGAATCATGAAAACTTTTAGCTCGACCCTAACTGTGATACGGGAGCGTGTAATTATTGTCAATATTGACTCCTTTACTAGCCTTTTGTTTCTTTTCTTAAGTTGAAGTCTCGAGTGGGGAACGATAGAATTTTTAATTATGCCAATGGAAACGCCAATAAGCGGGAAAACTGAGCTGGACAATGGACAATGAGCTGGGCATTATAAGAACTCTGCTTGAAAAAAGGGACTATTAAGTGTAGCAAATCGATTTACTGAAGAATACAGATTAAATTGATCAGCCTTTTTCCTCCCTAGAGTTATTACTTGTGATAAGATGAATTATAATGGTAAGAGATTAAATGCAAAAAATATAACAAATGATTAATATTCTTTTTCGATGGTAATTAAATCTCCAATAGTCATATTAACAAAGCTGTAGCTAAAATGGCTATAGTGGGTTTAGATCGGTTTACTCAGCTAGCACTACGTCAAGTACCACTACGATCTACGCGGATGCTGCTGAAGTCATAACCGTTTTTTTTTCAGCGCAACGTTAGAAGCTGAATTGCAGCATGCTATTAAGATTACACCGACTGGCCAGCAAATAAACTGATGAAATAATTTCTTTTCATGTGACAAAATTGACAGATCGTGTGATTTTTGATAAATATATACTCCCAGTGGAGCTTTTAATCACTCGAACGAGAATTTGC
Organism: Convolutriloba macropyga; assembly: GCF_964194025.1. Taxonomy (NCBI): domain Eukaryota; kingdom Metazoa; phylum Xenacoelomorpha; order Acoela; family Convolutidae; genus Convolutriloba; species Convolutriloba macropyga. Next base: position 42,209,980 of record NC_134468.1, on the reverse strand, counting down.
GAACTCAGAACCAAAAAATTTTTAAGCATCGTCACGCGATGTAAAAAGTGTGGGTTGTAGGCAGTTCGGATGTTCGTGGCAGTGGTGACAATGTTCCTGGTGACACGACTGCCCGTGTTCTCAGTGTACACTTTCTTGGCATTCAACGATGACTTCTACATGCGACACGAGGCACTGTGTGATCACCTGTTGCTATTCGTCAACATGCTCTACACCACATCTGCAGCTGTCAATCCTGTCATTTACTGCCTCATGAATGAAAAGTTGGTCACCTCTTTCTGCACTTATTTATTAGCACACGAAATATTGCTTATTTTGAAAAAATCTATGAATACATTTCCATACCTCGTCTCTCCTTTCTATGATTTTTGCATTGATTTTAATTCTTAGAAGCACAAAAAAAGCAATTTTTTGTTCAAGTTATTGAACTATAACTCATAACTGTATCTGGATATCTCATTTTAATATGTAAGAGGTTCCGATATAATCAACATCGACTGACTACGCCGCAAAACGTGCACGAAAACAAGAAAATTTGATTGATTTTTGACGGTTTTTTTCACGACCACATGTTTTAAGATTAGAATTATAAGCGAGCATGGAAAACAGTGACAGAAAGGCGAATATAGATCAAATTTGAGTAAATTTGGAAATATCCGTCACATTTGTCAACGATTTGTTTTTTGAGCAACGTGCTTTTTCTCAAAGCAAAAATCAAAGAAAGCCTAATTGACTTTAATTAGACGAAACTTCTTCAGTTTAATGGCTGATTAAAAAGCAAATCACGGGATTGAACGTGCTCGTAGTATGATAATCAACAAAAATTAATTTAAAAAAATTGTTTCGAAACCCAAAAAGAACTTGACAACAGTTGACATAATATCAGTGTAATAACGGAAATTGTAGTGTACGCAATCTAATCGCTAATTCACAAAACATAAACATACCGATAGTCCTAACACAAAACATAATTGTTCCGACCCCACTTGTGGGGGGAGGAACTATATACTCAAATGAGTTTTTTTGTTCGGACAATTTTGGCCGATCGATATATCCATCGTAGAGAAATGTGAATGGTATCCATAAAAAGCTCGTCCAGCGTAGAGTTAGGAATTAGAAAGATTTTTTTGAATTTTGGTTTTTTCCGAGGAGTTATCGAGGTTTAAAATTTTGTGTAAACACAGGACATTTGGCATGATTTTGTTCACTTTTAGCTTAATTTTCGTTCAAATTAATATTTTTTTCTATAAAATATTAAATCAAGACTACAATTCGCGCTACTAAATGAAACATTTTTTCATTCTTAATAGACGAAAGGCGACAAAAAATCTAGTTTTGGTCTCATAGATAAGTTTACTATAAAAATAAAACTCGAATTCTCTTTGAGAGCTGTTTCTTAGGAAAATTTTCGCTTTTTTTTGTTTTGTAAAGTTACTTAAAGACTAGTCACTTTATATCACGAATCCGTTAGGAACGAACATCATTTACAGTCAAATGAAGCCCAATGAACAAAATTTTTTTCGAGTGATCGCAATTGTTCTCTTTTGGCTTACATTCTTGACTTTTCGGAAATTTGAATGAAATTTTGATATTCTTTTTGAGATTTTACTAAATATTTGAGGTCCTATAACCTGGAGTCGTTTACTAAAAGTACAATAGGCTCCCTTATGATCATTAATTGAACCTATCTAGTGCTTTGAGTGGACAGCTAATGGCTGTTAATTCATTAAGAGCAATTTTTCGAATTTTTTTCTGAACATTAACCGACCTTAAACCTATTTTTCTGAACTCTATGTCATTTTCTGTAATGACAGGGCCTCCTTTGTTTCTACTCTAACCACGGTTAATCTGGATAGCGATTTTGACTTCCAACTATTGGTTTTATGATTTCGACGCCACGAGTTTTCCTTATTTTTTTTTAATTTTTGGATATATTTTTCATTATTTTGGTTCCTTTTGTAATATTATCTTAATACTGATTGTTCTCATTTTTTAGCAAAACGCTCAATGGATCATAGAGAAAGTTTTCAGAGAAAATCTTATGGTTTAAATGACTTAGACAATTTCTTCTCGCACTTTTCTGTTGGATTTTTGGTTTTTGCCTGTATTTGTTGTTATTTTCGTAACCGTAAGACTTATTGTGATGTCTTATTGATGTCTTATAGATGACAAACCTCTTAGTCTTCCAAGCGAAACATAACTTAGGGAATTTATTTAATTCCTTTAAAAGCTATTGAATTTAATGGCCTTGATATTACGTGTTTTTCTTAAAAGTTCCGTGGTTTTGATATACTTGTCCATATTTGTTGATTTTCTGAATTCATTTTTTTAATTGAAGAAGCATTTGATTGCTGTTAAAAAATAATTGAAGATAGAAAGTTTCTCAATGATAAGTTCACTTTTTCCGGCGTGAACACTTTTTCTCTTTTTTTTTACTTTTGCTGTTTTTGATTGTTTTTTATTCTTTGTGTAGTCGTAAAACGCTGAGAGTTCTTATAGGCTTCTAATTGAGAATTGCATGAATGATGTTAGTGGATGCGGTCAGTTTATAGCGAATAGCTTTTAAGTTTAAGACATTCGTTTTCAAATTTTTTAAATTTTTTTCAGTTTTTTTCGTTCTATTCTAGAATGATGTTTTTTTTTAGCATATTTGCGTAACAACAGATCCCAATGATTATCAATTAAGGACCGAGTGAACTTATTTAATCGTTCAGCATAATTTTAACTGAATTAGGATATATAATAACTGAAGTTAGGGAAACAATATTCAGAAAAAGCTAATGATTTTAATGGCTTCAATAATTTTTGTTTTCGCAATTTGTTTCATCTTTTTTTTTAGTTTTCTACAATTTTAGTTCGTTTCCATGGCTTGGTCGGTCTAAACAAATACAGGTCCTATCGGTTCGGTAATAACTTGTTTGTTACGTTAACAACCATTATTTCGTTAAATGCTAAGGGTTTTTGAGACGTATGAAGTTATGAAACGTTTTTAAAAATGTTGATTGATTTTTGAATTTTGCCTCATTTTCTTTTTGTCGACTCGTTACCTAGTCCCATTAAAGAAAATTCCCATCTGCTGTGTAGTTAAGAAAAAGTAATTTTTTGTGGCTAAGGTTTTATCTGATTGCATTTTGACGTTCTTGCAAGGTGTTTTTAAATTTTGATATTCAGTTTTTGCCGTGATATTTTTTGTTTTTGCTGATTTCGTTTTTTTTTCTTGTAGTCTTTTTAATGGAAGATCTCGTAAGCGCTTTAATGAGACATGGCATTATGTATTTCAATTAGTACTTTGGGTGGGTAAAGACTTTTTGAACGCAAAGATCTTTTTTTGATTATCTCTTCATTTGGTTGACAATCAAGTCAAAAATGTAGATGAGCTCGGGTCGGAACATCATGTGCAAATGCACATTAACGAATCTCCTTGTTCTTTAAGGCTATCATTTTCATTCGTTCATTTCCAAAAGCTCTCTTTACAATAATTGAAAACTTTTTTTAATCCCATCATTTCTTTATGTAAGAAAGTAAAATCAGCAGATTTTTGATTATTGAGTGATCAGCTCCTTCAGTTTGTCGATCCTTTTATAATACTTTCGACGGCGCAAACCAACTGGCTGTTTGTTTGTTTTCATTAAAATCCGTTGAGGTTTCAACAAATCTCTCACAAATTAACTGTGGTTTATCTTAATTAATAAATCCTTTTAAGTAAAATTCTCCTAAAAAAGAAAAGCAATTCGGTCATCATGAGAATCTTGAAATGAGCAAAAGTATTTTAACCTCAGTTGCTTTTAGGATATAATTCATTTATTTTGGTTAAAAAACAATTATAAAAACTTGCGAAAGTTGAAATGAAGGAAAACACCACTTTTGACAAAGGTTTAGCTCTCCGACAAGGTTAATTACTGAAACACCAATTTAATTGTGACATTTTTAATTATTTCTCAATTTTCTGGTTTTGAGAGAAGTCACAACCTATAGACAAAACACGTTGCTACTCAAAGTTTGCTTTCTCATTTTTCCCATATTGTTAACACAAAGGCTTAGTATTGTGCGTTCGAGCATAATGTTCCGACCCCACTCATCCTCATTTTCGGCTTAATTGTCTACCAAATCAGGAAGAGATAGAAAAATTTAAAAAAAATTAACTGGTGTATAAATAAAAAATTTCATCCGACTCAGATCACTCCGCGGAATTTTGAAAAGTGCCGCTATAGAGGGACGTCAAGGTTTGCAATTATTAAGAATACGAGACAAGACAAACAACAAAATCAAATGACAACAACAAACATTAACAACATCCAAAAATCGATGTCTATTTTTAGAAAAACTTAATGAGAAAATCTAAATAGCGGCTGATAAAACATAAAATAAAAGACTAAAAATTTTATTAGTTGACTACTATCACAAGCAAAGATATGGAACCAGTCTTTAATTAGACTCAGTAACAAAAAGAGAAAAAAAACAATAAAAACGGCTAACCTGAAAATTACGCGCAAAATGTTTGAAAATAATTGGTTCCAAGTAATGAAAACTATTGGATGCAAACTGAAATCATTAAGTACGTTTGTAATACGATCATTTATAACTCTATCAGATAATACATTGGGATCTTTCGTTATTACTTTATTTTTCAAAAAAATATTGCGAAAAAAGCAATGGCGAAGCCGTTATGGCCATTATATTTGTCTTGAGATTAAAAATCGTTTGATTGCGCGTTTTCTTGAACTAACATAAATGCGACTAACAAGCAGAAAATAAAAGAGCAAGTTAAAAACGGTGTTTTTTTTCAAAAACAATTTATTTAAAGGTCATGAAAATCTTTAGCTATACATTGAAACCAAAATTTAGGTTTGTCAGCTCCTCTAAACGGGGTCGTTGAGACTTTTTTTGGACAGAATATGTCCTACGTTTACAAAATGAACGTCAAATACAGAAAAAAAGAACATTTTTTTTTGAAAATCAATGTCTAAGCCGTTAAAACAATAATAAATCAACTTAAGACATTAAATATGTTAATTTCGTCTTCCTTTCATGCCAGCAATTTGATATCAGACCAGTTATTAATGAGATTGGGTAAGAAATAGACAAAAAAGGAACAGAAGATGCAAAGTTAAAAAAGAACTTTCTTTCAAACAATTATTTTCAGAGTAATTAAAACAATCAGCAATAAACTAAAATTATAAAACCGGTTCGATTATTCCTCCAATGGAACCCTTAAAACCTGGCATTAATCAGAAAGCGTTATACGTTAACAAAAATAACGTCAAATACAGACAAAACTAAAAAAAAATCGAAAAACTTGTTCCATAACCGTTATAACCACAATAAATTCGCTGAAAACTTTAGATGTGTTCAACTGCTCTTTTTTTGACGCCAATAATTTGATATGTGACCTGTACTTAGTGATCACTGGTAATTATTAATGATAGACATAAAAGAACAGAAGATGCAAAGTCAAGAAGCACTTAAGTATTTTGAAAACAATATGATTCAAATTCATGAAAAACATTAGCTATGATGTCAAATCATTTACAAGGTTCTTTCGTTCCTTCAACGAAAAACACTGAAACTTAAAATTAACCAAAAAATGTCATATGCTTACAAAAAGGACCTCAAACACAGACAAAAATTGAAAAATAATTTATTTAATTTGGAAATATACGGGCTGCAAAGCCGTTAAAACAATAACCTCATTTAAAAAATTAACTTTATTCATTTCCACCTTCCTTCAATGCCAAAAACGTGATATTTGACCCGCAATTAATAGGACTTGGTAACAAAAAGTAAAAAAAAACCAAAGATGCAAAGCAAGAAATATCTAAAAAACAATTACTTTTAAGGTCATGAAATTTTATCAACTGTAAATTGAAATGTTTAAAAAAGTTTGTTTATCCTCCCATCAGAACCACTGGGACTAGGAATCAAATGGACTAAAAGAATAATGCATTTAAAGACAAAATGAAAAAAAAATACATCAAATTCTTCTAGAAAACGGTGTCGAACCGTTAAAGCTATAATAAAATCCTTAAAAAAATATAATCTTTTTCTATAAAGCTATAATCCATTCCCTGAAAAATTATAAGTTCAAATTACCTAAATTTTGAACACCAACAATGCGCGTAGTGAGTTATCGACAATTTGATAATTTGACAAAACCAAAAAAAGGAACCTGAAAAATGGGCAAATGTCCAAAAATCAACTTTTTTTGCCAAAATCTTAGGATCACAGCCAAAAAACAATTTCATGAAATGTAAAGCCAAAAAAAGAGGTTAAATTTTAATTAGGTTGGAGAAGTGCTCTCTCACTGCTGAAATTAAGCTACAAGTTAACTAAAATAAGGGTCAAATAGTGGCAAAGGCCTATAACCCATTGTTTAATTTGAATACAAAATGACTTTAAAAGTCAACACGGCAATAGGGTTTCAGCTAAAAAACTAAAAGCATTATCTGGCATTTTTTAATGTCAATAATGAGCTTCGATATGAAGGTTTCTATTCTTTACTGAACATAAAAAAGCAATATTTATTTAGAAAAACGAGAGCCATTGGTTACAATCCGGATTATTTTCGGATTTTAAAATTTAATGATTAGACCAAAACTAGTGTTTTTCAGTGTTTCTCGGGGCAATAGTTATAGATAATTTGAGAAAACAGTTCGATTATCAAAGAAAAACGACGCGGTTTGTATAATTATCGAGTTATATTAGCTAAGAACCCGCAAAATTTCAAAACGATAAAATTTTCAAAGAGAGCAGAGAAGCAAATCAGCCCTCTCATGAGCCGAGGAAAATTGTGTCACCATTTTTAAGGTGTTCACTTTCCAAAAATTTATGCAAAATTGACTAAGGAAGCTTATTTCCAGCAATTTTTGATGAAGAAGTCTAATTTTTTGAAATTTGTAGCGAATATTTGAGCCTAAAAGTTAGATAACAATTTTCATCAACACTGTTCTATCATTAGAAATTAAAACAAACAACACTTTCAGAAAACAATTTTAATATATTGAACAAATCTGACAAAATTTCCGGAAAATGTGAATAAAAACAGCGGAAATATGTCTATTATTCACAAAACTTTAAACCTCGTTAACTCACTGAAAAAAGCAAATATCTAAAAATGTTTATAATTCCATTTTCTACGCTTGAGGTCTTTCTATTGATACATACCACTCACAGCTCTCTACAATGAATGTATCCATCGACAAAAATTGACTGAACAAAAAACCCATTTGAGTATATAGTTCCTTCCCCCACTAAAAGTGGGTCGGAACAATTAGCCGCAAAACTCAGTCCAGAGGGTTGAATTTGAAACACAATTTTAATGGCGTGGCCCACAATCTTTTCAAATAAGTATGGTTCGCTGCAATTTTTTGGGACTGTTGTTCGGTGAACTGATTTTTTATAAATCCATTTGGTCGAAAAATTTTGGGATACAGGTTGGTTTTTTGTAGCAGTATCGCCAGGTCAAGCACTAGTAGTTTTTTCCTGGAGCTCGTTTTTCAAACGATGACACCCTTATACATCACAAAGATATATTTACTGCCTTGGTGAAACACGGTAAAGTTCGCCGGAGCATTCAGCTATTATTCGCTTGTTGATTTTAGTTTGGCATCATTTGTTTGCATTTAGAATAGATTTTCTGCTGTGTTAGCGAATTCTGGGTAAAAATTACTGTTTTAAGATTGTCATGTTTGCATCTGACGTAGTCTTTTAGACGGCAGGAAAGTTTTTTGGTGTGTGTATATGGCATTTATTGTTGAACCCGACTTGCTTTGTTTTCAATCTCTCTTGAGAGTCGTCAATCTAAACACTTTTTAAGGACACTTTTTTTTTATTAACGACTCTATCACTTTGTAGGATCAAAGTCAAAGTCTATAGATGTTTTCAAACTTGCAAAGTTCTTGTGCGCTCTGGTGGAAATTTTTCAGCTGTTAAGATGAAAGACAGCAGTCATCTTTATACAAAACAGCGTCAAACAAAGTTGTGTTTAGAGGATTTGAGAACCAAAAGATCAATGTAATGTAAGAACAAGTTACATGACATAGAATGAAAACTTTGAATCGTATTAGAGTACATGTCAAGAATGAGCACGACTTTCCGGAGTTCAGTTGCAGAGCAATCCATTATTGAATCATGAGATTTCACTTTAACTCACCTCTGAATATTTGTATTTGAAGCTTAGGGCTATCAGTTAGCCTATCCAGCATGTCTACATGTTGATGTCAATCTAAAAAGCATGAATGTTTGACCTATGTTGGCCTGAAAAGGATGAATGTTGACCTCTGTTAGTCTGAATAGTCTGAATCCTATCTCAGCGCTGCACGTTGGATTGGGTAGCATGTAACTTAGAGTTTCGCAGTTCCTACAGAGCAAGTTCCATTTAACAAAATATGTTTCGAATTTCTCACATGAGCTTCATTTCAAATTGAATGTTCATTTTCAAATAATGATAATTATACCATAATGGGAGTGCTATACTTTTGTGGGCGGAGTGGGAGGGGGCTATAGTAATTACTGTTTTATATAGTTCAAAACCTGCAGGTTTTAAGGTACCAGTCAAAGTCGAGCAATGTCAGCGTTTCGCAAAAAAATAGAAAACATATATCTCCTACAAACTGAGATTTTTTAAATTTTTAAGATTAAAATACATGTTTGACTGTGGTTATGATAAGAGACACACTAAAAATTATAAAAACATTAAGACATGTCCTCACCTTTTAGCCATGAGTAGTGAATTTTTGTGAGATTTGCAGTTTCCAGCGGTGAAATTTTTATTTTCACCGCATTCATTGGAATTCTTACAAAGAACCTTCCGCACACGGGTTCAATCCCCTCAACTCCTTGATTCCAACAATTTCTTTTTCCACTGCGCCATCTGTCACTTACTTCAAGGATATTATTTTGAATTTAATTTATTTTAAAAAAACTTCGGTTAAAACATTTGCGTTATTTTGTGAGGTTTGTGGCTTTTAGAGGTGAATTCATTTGTTTTCACCGCTTAAACCGTGAGAAAAAATATCACCGCTAAAATCTGCAGATCTTACAAAAAATTATCGCAAATAATACACATTGATTTTTATTGAACTAAGATATGCGGTTCTTAGGAGTGATTTTTATCTTCTCGGTGCCTTCATTGTTGAAAAATTTTTTTTCTGGAGAAACTACACCAAAAGTTCTTATTGTTTTAGACTTCCCATACGTAGGGAATCTCTGACTATGAATTTGAATTTATTATTATTAGCTCCTAATGAATAAAACAAGGATAGATTTCCTCTGAAAAACTAAACATTCAACCACAGCTTTCTCGCTTTTGTTTCTGGAACTTGATTCATTCAAAAGCAATCACTTCATATAAGTTTTTGTAAGTACCAATGTAGCATATTTGGATGACGACACCACGTCGATTTTATGTTTGCTATCTTGACATTCCCAAAAATTCAGAACTCATTTTTAATGAGCGAATCAGTAGCTAGCTCAACGAATTAGAGTGAATGGATCTCTGGCCTTGAGTTTGCAAAAGATTTTAAAAAGTCGTTGTTCCGATTTAAACCACTTTTTTCTGAAAAATATTATTTGCTGATATGAAACCAAAAATAGATGAAAATCTAACTTTTCTCTAGAGATACTACACCAAAAACTGTAAATGTTTCAGACTTCACAAACACAGGTAATCTCTGAATATGAGTTTGAACTAATTTGAAAAGTTCCTTTTTACGGTTTAAAATCCAATATTCTTAAAAAATCTGGTTTGGTTATATGCCACTGAAAAGTGATGAAAATTTAACCTTTTTCCTGTGAAGTTAAATCGATAAATCTTTTTGATTCTGACTTCTTGTATCGCATTTAAACTTATATGCGTTGTTTTGGTAACAAATTCTTTGAAGGTTAAAAGTCTTTCATCTGTCTCCTGGTTGCTACTAATTTTTTCAATAAAAATAGCAACTTAAGAGTAATAAAAATATCATAAATGGAATCACCATATAATCAACATAAATTAGAATAAAAAATACAACATTTGCTACCCTACCACTACTGCAGCTATGTGCGCATTTCAGTAAATTTTGCTACAAATATTTTTTTCAAAGCTGTCAACGCGCTCACATCAAATCGTACATAATTTCATTAAAAATTTGAGTGGACGGAAAGCTGCGCTAACTTAGCGGTGAAAATTTCCGGTTTCCGATTTTTACTGGTGATTTTTTTTCACTGCTCGCAGTGGATTCACTGCTACTCGTACGTCTTTTTTGCAATATTTTGTGCGGTAGGGATATTTAGCGGTTAACTTTTGTAAGATTTGCAATCCTTAGCGGTGAATTCTTCTTTTCCGCCGCATTCACCGCATTCAACGCTAAAAATCGCAACTCTTTTATTTTTTTTACCGCATTCACCGCATTTCTTACATTTTTTATTGATTTTTAGCGTTGACACCTTGACCCGGGTAGCATAAATTTCGAAGGATGACGATTATAATTTTGCATCTAACACGATAAGCATTAGAAGCAATAAGTGGCAAGAAACTTATAGAATCTTCTTTGAGGACCGTCATAGTCCGACAACTGTTGTTAGATTAATAAAATGTTTGTAAAAATTGCGTTTTTTCCATCCATAATTTTTTTAATGTTTGTGTGAAGATCTTTCAACAATAAGTTTATCTTGCAAGATATTGTAGTTGAATATAGTTTATCTTGCAAGATTTTGGAAGAAAATTGTGTAAGACGAAGAATCGTCTTCAAGATTCTGCCAAAATTTTTTCTGGACTTGGGTGCACTATATCAATGGAATTAATGCAGATATATATCATATTTTCCCTAATACTAAAACTAATTCATTAAGCTCTCCCCAAAACTAGTGTCATATTATTCTGCCATGTCAGAGTTAAACACAATAGCTTCAAATAACTTGATCAGACAACAAGGTGGACACTTTCTCCGCCCTAATTAGCTGCAACAATTGTTGCAATTAAATACCGAAATGCAAGCCATAATGCTTTGTTGCAATCCAGCTTATGGGTTTTCTTTGCTTTCTTTTTTGCTATTGTAGACAAAACAACCGATTTGTACCAAATTCAGTACAATCAAACCTGCAAACGATTGTCTTTTAATCTGTTTAAGTTATGCTTTGACCTCCCAAAGATCAAAAGCAGTCACCCTATTTTAAACTTTCAATTTTCAACCTCCGCTCATAAAGCTCTTAATGAGATTACAAATAGGGATCAGAGGGGAGAAATCCTCTTTGAAGCAAATGTATTCGCCGGCTGTTGCGGGGAAAACAATTACAATTCCACGTCATTCTACAATATCAATAACAAATGCATGTATACAAAATATCCGGCTTCAATCAAAACACGTCTAAATGGAGTCGGGGTAGTTTAGGCATGAGTAAATCTCAGACTAACTATCTGAAGTATATTTACCATAATCAGTTGATACAATAATAGCACTCTTTCAAGTTTAATGCACATTGAAATGTTTTTGATACGGTTACTTCTTGCTAGGTTTCGCTTCATAAAACCCGTGGCTGAAACATTTTGTTGATATTTTGTTATGATTGCTAAATAGAGGAACAGATTACGATAATTAGGAATAAACTGATATACTACTGTTTTGTAAATGTCACTTTTCTAAGGTATCACATGAAAAAGACCTCCAATGCAGTACAGATCTGAATCAGAGACATGACAGTGTGATATTGAACACGTAGCACATCGGAATGAACGGCATGCACAAGGGGGTCATAAATCAATGACCACGTTGAAGAATTTGTACAAAAGATTTATTATGCGGCAATAGATATTGTACCGTTTTTCATGATGAGAGGGAGTGACTGAAATTTCACGACAAACAACAATATTAACCTGTAGGCGATTCAGTTCTACATTTTTGTTCACAAAAAACGAAAAATTAGTTAACATAGCGGAAACGAGGAAACAAATGCAGCAAGGCATGCTCGAAAAGATCTCAAGATAACAAAACAATGAGGCTGGGTAATGTGTGTTGGCGCATAAAGTTCCCACTCCTCTCCCCTCCGTAACATTCTGAAATCCAAAAAAATTGTTTCATCGTTTGAATATTGAAAACGATAGGCTATCTAAAGTGTTACAATGACTAGCGCAGTTGAAACCATCCGTAGAGAAAAATCGATGGAAATAATTGTACGGCTGTTTAGAGCTACAAAGAGCTTTTGACACAGTGAACGGATAAATTCCTTGAAAGAAAAATGGAAAAATTTGGTTTCCGTGGTCCGGTCTTGGAATGGTTTAAAATCCTATCTATCGGATAGTGTGAACACAGTGTGAACTTTGACCAATCGATATCCTTCTCGTAGAGGGTAGTGATTGGTATCACTAGGAAGCCAGTCAGCCGTAGAGTATGGAATTAATGAACCACAGTGTTTTTTTTAAATGCCATTTTCTAAGAGTTGTAACAATTTTTGTAAACAGTTGACATGGCACTGTGATTTTGTTCAAATTTATGGCCATTTTTGGTCACTATTTATTAGTGTTTGCCTATATACTTTAGTACCGCGTCGTAGTAACCTTGACTTGATAACCAGTTTATTGTTGGTCTCAACTTGATTTTTCAGATATATCAGACTTAGAATTGATCATAAGTTTTCTCGTTTTTAGAGCCTTTTTTTCAATTGTGGTCATTTAAATTCTGGTTTTGCTCGTCAAAGTATTCTAAGCAAGATTCATTTGTTTTAATGGTGCATAGAAACACTTTTCTGAATTGTTCTGTGAGCAAATAAATTGACTTTAACACTATGTGTTTTGATTAAACTGTCAGAAACTTTGAACAAACTAACACATTCTAATTGAGGTTCAAATGAGATCTTAATTAACCAATATAATATATTCAGTTAATTATTTCAGAATTGTTTATTTTGTTCAGAAATTACTGCATTTCTTAGTTGATGCTTTAATTACAATTTTTTCTATAGTTTTATCTGAGAGTCGCGGAAGGAGTACTTTAGATTCTCCCTGACTGAATTATATTCGTATTTTCTCGATTTAGTCGCGTTTTGATTTCTTCACCAAAATTTTTTTGATTGTGACACTAAATGCTTTTTGAAAAAAGTAGAATTTTGGTTCTAGCGGTTTCTGCTGCTATTTTTCTGCTCTTGCTCTGTCACATCATAAACTGAGAATTGATAGTAAATAGTAGAAATATAAATGAGGTTTTTTTAAAAAAAATATACAACATTGAGTTTTAACTATATTTATTTTTTTCTACTGTCTTCTCTCCTGTGATGGTTAGTTTCAATCCGATAAGCCTTATGAGGAGACAAAAGTTACTGGGTGGTGTCCGTTTGACATTTAAAGGTTGTGAAGCTTATCCTACGCTTTTTCAGAAAACATTAAGCTTTCTATAAAAAATAGCACCTCACTGGTGACTTTTTTGTTGGATTAATGTCATCTGTATTGGTCAAAATTTGGTCAAGTTAAAGTACTTCCAAGACAATCTTTTTAATAAGGTTCTCGAAAAAAGTGATCATAATTAGTTGTTTAATTTTATTGGTTTTGCACTATGATATTTTTGAGAGAAATTTTTTGATGTTTTGCCAGTAATTGTTGTTTTGTTGTCCCCATTCTCACTAATAGCACGTCAAGCTGGCTCTCTGATAAAGATAAATTCAGATTAAGTGGTGAATTTTCTTGTAGCTAATGTTGCCAAGTAAAACTTTTATTGATGATTCTAGATCTCTGGAAAAAGTAGGCGGTTTCAACAGTGTTGTATTTTGATGCAAATCGACGCCATTGATTTTCAACAAGATCTAGATTTCAATCAAACGTCTTTTTAATTGTTGTTTTTGTCCGGCTTTCTAACAAAGTTGATTGTGATGATGAGTGTTTAAAATTGTTTTTTTATTATAACTGTTTGGGCCATTGTTGAGTTCACTCTTTCATTTTTTTCGTATTGGTTGGTTTATATGATTTATTAATCAACTTGTTAGATAAATCATTTGATGAGTTCCATATTATACTTATAGTAGTAAAATATGACTGACCTCTCTCATGATTTACAATGTGATTATCTGGCTTTGGTGACATCTATTTACATTTGATTTGATTTGGCATTCTCAAAATTAGGGTTTAATTTGAGTGCAGAGGTCATTTTATTGGCATCTGAACAAATCCCAATTGAAAACTTGAAGTCGAGGCGATGTAAAATAGAAGCGAACGAAGCTTGATGATAATGAAGTGTTTACTTAGAAGAAATCAATGTTTAGCATCTAGTTTTAAAACCAGATAGAAGTTGATTTTTTGATCTCATTGTTTGTTGCTTGTTAAATTTAATTCTATACTTGATTAAGTTGTTCTACTCAAAAAACATTTAATTTGAGTTGATTTCTAATTTTTTTGTTTGTTTTATGTTTATACTAATGAGTAAAGGAAGTTTCATCTCACAGATTTTAACACGACATACACGTTTTACCTTTTTCAAGAGTCTATCAATTTTTAAATAACAATAGTTCCAACACTTTAAAAGAAAACTTGAGGGTGAACTCTCACACACTTGTTAGACAATTACAAAATGAAGAGCAGTTTGGGTCAATTAGGTGCCATGACACGTTAGCGAGCCTCCTCATCTGAAATTTTCCGAAACTATCAAAATTCCGAAATTCCGATGACTGTCAACTGATGTAGTTAAACAGAAGTTCAAAAAAGAGATGAAGTAGAGGAGATTAGAAGATGGTGAAAATTGGAAGAAAAACTGATAATCTAGTGAACATTTGTGTAAAGTCTCCGCTGAAATTTTGAATTTTTTTCTCAATTCTTTCGTTTTTTATCTAAATTTTTGTTGTTAAACTAGTTTTGTTTTCTGGCCCCTACGTTTTGATCTGATCGATCTTCATTTGCAGAGGAGCTAATGTTTTGTTGCTTTCAATTATGGACATGACAGTTTTTCTCAGTGAAGAGTGTCTTCTTTTTTCTTGCCTATTCAACGATCAAACTTCAGAATGCGTTTTTACCATCAAATGGCCTGTGTGCTTACTTTATTTAAATGAAAAGTTATAAAACGTAGAAAAAAAACGTTCTCAATTTTGCTCCAAACTCTAAAAGCTGGGTACAGTTTTTGCTACAAAACTAAACTACTAAACAGTTAGAATACAGATTAATTCAGATTAGGTGGTTAGTTTTCCTTGTAGCTAATGTTGCCAACTGAAAGGCCGTTCTTGTAAAATTTTTATTGATTATTCTATATCTCTGGAAAAAGTGGGCGGCTTCAACAGTGTTGTATTTTTATGACATGACAGTTTTTCTCAGTTAGTGTCTTCTTTTTTCTTGCCTTCTCAAATATCAAGCTTCAGAATGCGTTTTTACCATTAAATGGCCTGTGTGCTGACTTTATTGTTCCGACCCCACTTGTGGGGGAAGGAACTATATACTCAAATGGGTTTTTTTTTTGTTCAGTGAATTTTGGCCGATCGATATATTCGTCGTAGAGAAATGTGAGTGGTATCATTAAAAAGCTGGTCCAGCGTAGAATTCAAAAGTAAAAAGATTTTTTTGAATTTCGTTTTTTTCGAGGAGTTATCGAGGATTGAAGTTTTCTGTGAACAATGGGATCTTTAGCATGATTGTTCACTTTTAGTACAATTTTCTTCAAACTAAGATCTTTTTTACGAAAACATTAATTCAAATTTCTATAAAAAGAATAAATTTTGAGTTCGTAAAAGTTGAATGCAAGGCGATAGAAAGACTAGTTCTGGTCTCATAGGGAAGTTCACTATCAAAAAAAATCGAACTCTAATTGAGAGCCCTTTTTTTAATAAAACTTTTCTCTTTTTGGCTTTTTTAAGTCACCTAGAGACAAGTCACATTTTATATCGACGTTCTATTAATGACAAAACTCCTTTATAGTCGAATGAAGCGCAATGAACAAAAAACGTCGTTTTCAAGGAATTGCTCATGTTTTTTTTTGGCTTCGATTCTGAGTTTTCGTAATTTTGAATGAAATTTTGAATTTCTTTTTGAAGTTTTACTATTTTTTTTGGAGTCCTATGGTAGGGATTCATTGACTAACAGTGCAATATGTTCCATAATGAGCATTAAGTGAACATGTCTATTTCATTGAGGGGGCGGCTAATGGCTGTTAAGACTTAAAAAATAACTTTTCGAATTTTTTTTTGAATATTAAAGAATCATAATCTTATTATAGTGAATTGTAAGTCAGTCCAGGGGTGAGAGCACCATCTTCCTTCCTACTGCAACCAAAATTAAACTGGTTAGCGGTTTTATCTTCTATCTATTGGTTATATGACTTCAATGACAAAAAATTTCAATTTTTTAAAATTTTTTTTGGATTTTTACGTATTATTGGTTACTTTTGAAATCTTATCACATTATCCAAATATTGACAGTTCCCATTAGCTTAAAAACGATGTTCTGTGGATGACCAATAAAAATTTTAAACAAAAATTTATGGTTTAAATGGCTTCGACACGTTCTTCTTGCACTTTTCTACTGATTTTTTGGTTTTCTCCTGTTTTTTTTTTGTTGTTTTAATAGTCATTATACTTACTGTGATCTCATAATGAATACCTATGCATGACAAACATAAATGTACTGCCACCGGGGCATCTTTGAGCGTTTTTATTGACTTCCGTTGAAAGCTATTGAATTTAATGTCTGTTAAAATAAAAATCATTTTTCGAAAATTTTATTTGAACAATAACAATTCCTATATTTTTCTTGAACTGTTAGTGAGTTTCAGTATTGACTGGACCCACTTGCTTTTTACTGCGACTAAAAATATTCTGTTTAGCTGTTTTATCTTCTAGCTATTGGTTATATGACTTCAATGACAAAGATTTCAATTTTTTTAAATTTTTTTTTTGGATTTTTTGAATTATTGGTCACTTTTGAACTCTTTATCACATTATCCAAAGATTATTGTAATCCAATTGGCTTAGAGAGGACGTTCAGTGGATCACAGAGAAAGTTTTCAGAGAATAGCTAATGGTTTAATTGTCTTCGACACTTTCTTCTCGCATTTTTCTACTGAATTTTAGTTTTTGCTGTTTTTGTTATTGTTTTCTGTCATAAGACTTATTGTGATGTCTTTTTAACTATCTATGCATGACAGACATCATTTTCCTCCCTATGGGTTATATCTGAGCATCGTCATTGAGCTCCGATGAAAGATTGAGTTTACTGGCTGTTAAGGGTTTAAAAATAATTTTTCGAAACTTTTTTGAAATTCAACCATTCCTAATTTTTTTTCGTGAATACTCTTGGTCATTGTTGGTTCTAACAGAATCCATTTCCGTTCTACTATAGCCAAAATTAATCTGGTTAGCGGTTTTATCTTCTACCTATTAGTTTTAAAACATCAATGCCACGAGAATTCATATTTTTTTTTTGGGTACTTTATTTTGTTTTTCGATCCTTTTGAAATCTTATCACATCATCTTACTGCTGAGAGTCCCTATTGGTTTAGGGAAGAAGTTCAACGGATCATAAATAAAGTTTTCAGGGAAGAGCTTATGATTTGAGTTGCTTCGACATTTTCTTCAGGCACTTTTCTACTGAATTTGTGGTTTTTGCCTCTCTCTGTTGTTGTTTTCATAGTCATTAACTTGTTGTAAGGTCTTATTGATGAAATACGATTGGCAAAAAAACTTATTGTCCCCTCGAGGCATCATTTATTGTATATACTGGCTTCCGTTGAAGGCTAATGAATTTAATGGCGTTGATAATACGTGTTTTCCCGCAATTTTCGTGCGTCTAATGTATTTGTTTATATTTGTTGATTTTTTGAAATTTTATTGATAAAAAAGGTTTTCCCATTGCTCCTGAAAAATTAATTTAAAATTGAAGAGTGTTTAGTGAAAAGTTCATTTTTTTAATGCCTTCGACCCTTTTGTCGCTCAATTTTTTTTCCTGAATTCGCTGTTTTTGTTCTTTAGGTAGCCGTAAATTGCTCACAGATCTCATAGGCTTTTAATTGAGGACTGAATGGATGATGTTGCTCGAAACATTCAGTATATAGCGAATAGGTTCCTTTCGTCAAATTTAACTTCTATTCATCAATCAGATGTCCCATCGAATTTCGTGTATTTCAAGAAATAACATATATATTGATATTATGTGCCACTGTTGTTTCGTTTTTCTGAACGTTTATTGAATGGCCATTTTTTGCGTTTCTTTTTCTCTTCCTTCAGAACAATCGCGTAATAACAGATCCCAATGGTTTTTAAATGTGGCCCAAGTAAACTTATTTAATCTTTCAGTATAAATCCTTCAACTGAAATAGCAGAAATAACAACTGAATTAAAAATACATATTCAGATGATAGGTATTGATTTTAATGGTAGCAAAGGTTTGTGTTTTCGCAAATCGTTTGTAATTTTTTGAGTTTCTCTTTAGTTTGTTTCTATGGCATAGTCTGACCACAGACGGGTGCTTTTGGTTTTGTAATGACTTTTTAGTAATTTATCAAGGATTTTTTTATTAAAAAAAACCAATGTTTTTTAAGATTTTTGAACTTTCTTGGTGCAAAAAATGTTGATTAATTTTTAAGTTTCGCCTCACTGTTCGTTCTTTTTGTCGGCTTGTTACCTAGTCTCGTTAAGAAAACTTTTCATCTGCTGTATAGTTAGTAAAAGGTAAACTTGTGTAGTTAAGGTTTTATCTGACTGCATTTTGACGTTGTTACCAGGTGCTTTTAAATTTAGATATTCATTTTTTGCCGCCAAAATTTTGTTGGTGCTATTTTTTTCTAGTCTCTTCAATGTCAGGTCACGTTGGTGCTGTAATGAAGCATGGCATTAGTAATTCAATTAGTAGATAGAATGTGTAACGATTGTTTTAAACTCAAACATCTATTTTTGTTATCTCTTGATTTGGTTGACATTTTAGTCAAAAATGTAGATGAGCTCGGGTCGGAACATCATGTGCGAACGCACATTAACGAGCCGCCTTGTTTAAATGAAAAGTTATAGGCTGGGTACAGTTTTTGCTACAAAACTAAGCTAATAAACAGTTAAAATAATATGTGAAATTGATCAAAGCTTATCTTGATGTCTCTTTTGAACTACATAATACCTATAAATAACATTGAGACGTCAGTCACCATTTATGTAGCTTTCTTTCAAAAAAATTGAAAACGACAAATCCAAATCATTGTCAAAAACCCAGAGGAAACTAGTGAATTGGCATAACAATATGAATTCTCATATTTTTTAAAATAATTTTAGGGCTGTTTTATTTTATTAAGAAAGAATTACTAAAATTTCAAAAAACAAAAAATATTTTCTTCTCAATAATCATAAATCGGTTCGTTTTTGTATCAGATATTTTTGACTTTATAGAAAAAGTGAAGATTAGCCCAACCAAGATTTTTGGCAAAATCTTTGAACACATTGTCGGTCAAGTTTCGGTCAAAATCTTACAAGATCTTGCAAAATAATTTTTTCCCGAAATTTGTAAATTACAATTCAAAAGTGCAAAGGTTTGCGGACAATCGCTACAGTATCTCTAATAGGCGGTAATGCAAAAACCTTTGAAACCTTGAAAGTGAATGCATCAGTAAAGAATTGGTGCATTTATCTGCTGAGACAGATAGCAAAAAAGCTCTCTGATTTAACAACAAAGAACCAATGTTTCACCAAAAAGAAGCTTTTAAAGGTTTTATTTTGGCATTTAAACCGTAGAGTTTTTGAAAGATTGGTTTTGCTTTTCCGTTTTAAGATTGGTTCTTCATTTAAATCAATAGCCTTCGCTTGAACAATAAGTGATTCCCAGAAAAATACTCATTGCCTATGCTCAAATTATCGTTCAGAGAGTATTTTGCAGCTAAAAATGGATTCATTAGGGAAGCACAATGAAAACAGGAAATGGGGCCTCTCAATAGCTCACAATTAATCACTAATTTGTTCCTCTCTCTTTGTGATCAAAATCCATTTGCAAAAAATGAGTGCATCATACGTGAAATGTTTTTTTAAATGTA
>NC_134468.1:42016113-42189831 GCF_964194025.1 Convolutriloba macropyga | reverse complement strand
TACAAGGATCGTTAAGGGGAATACATAATGATCTGTATGATACCATATATGATCTTTGTATAACAACATATACAACACATTTTTGATAACATATTTGATCTTTGAAATCGCAGTATTGCGCTGCTCTTAGTATTAACGAAAGAATTCACTGTTATTCGTAGGTCTTTTTCCTCACTTCGCTTTCTTTGTTCGTTGCACGCGATAAGCGATTGATTTCTGAACTTATCAAAATTTTCATCATTATTTTGTTCGTTTCACAGAAAAACTGTTAACTGTTTTTTTATTTGTTTATTTATGAGATCGAAAATAGTTAACTGCCTATAGTTATTTTCGTTATTATAAAAATAAAACAAAATGATCTGTGAAATGAGCTGTGAAAAGTTAGGACCTTTTCTTGTATCTGTCAATTATAAAGAATTCTGATACAAAACCTTGTTTTAGATTCACAAAGTCGTTTGAAAGAGCAGTCTGTCTGGCACAATCAAATGACAGACAAGATGCCAGGAGATGTAATTGAGAGAAAGAAGAAAATTCATGAGTAAACTAGTTATTTAAAATAAATGATTCAGAGAAAATAAATTATCTTCTTTCAAGGTTGACGATCAAAAAAATTGATGGTAACCATACAAGGACACATATGAATTCTTAGTATTCATTCAAGGTTCATATATGATTTCGTCGGTTCCATGCAAGAATCGCACTGGGAAATACGTTATGATCTGTATGATAACAAATATGTTCCTTGTATGGCAACAATGAATGTGGCTTTAGATCGCAGTATGGCCCTGTTCTTAGCATTAACAAAAAAAATCCATGATTATGCGTAGTTCTTTGTCCTAATTTTGTTTTCTTTGTTCGCTGCACGTAATTAATTATTATATTCTAAACTTATCGTAATTTTCATCATTATTTGCTCATTTCATCAATTTGCTTTTTACATTGTGTATTTATAAGATCGAAAACACATAACTGCATATATTTATTTTTGTTATTATGGCAAAACAAAACAAAACAAATTGTTCTATGAAATGAGCAAATAAGGACCGTTTTTTGCATCGGTCAATTATGTAGAATTCTGAAACAGAGCCTTGTTTTAGATTCACAAACTCATTCAAAAGAGCAGTATGTCTGGCAGAATCAAATGACAGACAAGATGCCACGACAGGGCCTAATACGTCCATGCGTCACCCCAGAAGTACCAACAGCAAACTAACCATCACAACCAGAAACAGCAAAGCGTGCAACAGTTACGATGACGGAACCACCAGTCTCATTAAAGGAACTGGGGCCAATAAAAAGCACTCGTCTATTTATCACAACGGCAGTCGGCAGAACTCGCCCAATTGTCAAAGACAGCAGCCGCACAATCACACGCAATTGAAAGACAAGGCGAATGGAATGAAGAATGGCAGCATTGATGTGCAAAAGAATGGATTTCATCAATCTGCGCTTTAGATGTTTTTTTAATCGCCTGGCGCAAAAGACGTTTTGGATCTATTTTATTCCCTTCTTCCTCCCCTTCCAACTTAGTGAGCATATAACTTTTACGCCCCAAGTTGCACGTGCTATAGTGTACATAGCAACGTGATATATAACAGTACACAATTTGTAATGGGGGGAGTATGAAAAACACTGGGGATAGGAGAACAGGTCTGAATTTTGGGCGCGTTTTAGAGGCTGAGTAACATACTCGACCATAATGGGATTCGCGCGAGAAACTGTATAGCTCTTGAAAGTTAATTGAGTGTGATCTAATTTTAACCCAATATTAAACATTGGATAGTAAACCACGATGGATAAGGTAGCTTTGATATGTTTTTTGACATCAAACTTTTTCAATTTCAGAAATCGACCTGTTCATATTCGGCCTAGGATCATTTGCTATCTCTTAATCGCAAATTATCGTAGCTGATAAACAAATATTATTGAAAAGATGCACCTCGTTAAGCTTTAATTATACGACCAGTTATCAAAAATTTCGTCAAAAAAGACGAAACTTCTTCAATCATTAATGGATAGCTTAATTTGGCTATATTAATTTAGATGTTCAGTGTCTAAATGTAAAATCAGCAATTGCTTTAATCTATAATTGTTAGTGACTATATCAGAAGAATGTGTTTGATTACCTGAATAAATTGTTGAAAGTCATCTTGATTTGACTTCCTTGAGTAACACACTAAGAATATTAAACAATGGCTTCATTTTTTGGAGAAAAATAAGAAACTTCAAAACTTTGGTACAAATATAAGAAAGTCGACAATATATTGGATTGCATCCAAGTAATAAAGGCTTGCCTCAATGCGCAGTACTGGGTCGCTTTTGTTGAACCCATGTTAGCGATGCTAATCTAATGCTAACGATGCAAATCTTCAAAATAAATGCAATATCACATAATATCATAACGACTCTTTAATTGAGAGGCATTGCAAATTAAAACAAGAAAAAAACCGATCTACTTCTTTCAATTATCCCGTTTCATTTAACCTCGCATATCTTAACACTATATCATTCCATCCCTCAACACGACAAGTCACCAGTCAGTATTATAAGCAATTAAGCATTTCTCATAATAAAGCAGATAATTCAGTCCTATGTTCGGCTGTTATAGTTTCAAATCAAGTCTTGCAGGCCACTGAGCTATGGCCCAAATAAGGACAGTACCAATTATATACAGGAGTAAGATTGAGGTGAAATGATAGAGAGCTGAAAAAAACGTGTGAAATGATGTGTAGTTGAACAAAATAGGGTGAAAAAGCAGGACATCAAAAAACATAGCAGCACAAATCCTGGCGTACATTCAAAAAATTTTCATTGACTAAACAAAAAACTAGACCTAGAACGGACTATGAGTGAATTGAGAAAACCATTTCTAAATGCCCACAGTTGTTTAATGCCCACAGTTGTTGTCAAGTTTGTATATTTCAAAGACAAGGTCGAAGTATTCAAAAACGACGAAAACTTCGCGACTTTAAAAATCCGATAAACAATAAAAACACTTACATCATGGAACGATTGCCTCCTGTTGAGCATGATAAAAAGGCGGAAGCTGATAAGCGAAACTATGTGGTGTCTACCAGAAACTGCATGATATCTGTACTTTGTCACATAAATGGCAAAGACGTATTTATTCCCGTAAGAGCAAAACAATGTCTTGACAATCTGAGGAACCCAGTTGTGCGCAAGCAATTTGCTACCGGATCTTATGTGGGGCAAAAGAGAGATCGCGATACTGAGAAATCGGATCTAACGCCGGACCAGAAAAAGACAAAGTAAACGTCTATGGAAAGAAACTCAATCAAACGGACAAGATTGTTTGAATTTTGTTTTGTGTATTAGGTGAAACAAAGAGCAAATTTGACATTGGTGTTTTTTTTGTGTCGTGTAAAGCTCCAGGTATTCAAGGGGGCGGAAGGGTGTTCATTTTGTTGTTCTTGTATTACTTTCTATAATTTTTTTTCTTCTTTTGTGCCTTTTTTAATAAATTCGGATCGCGAGGAAATTTTTTAGAATTAAAAAAAAAGTCACTTGTTTTTTTGGCAGTCGGGTGTCTGTGATTTCCGCGGACACTCCTATAAGCTTTTTACATAAAAAAGATTAGTTGTGATATTCGCGACTACGAAATTATGTATGAAAACAACAAAGAATCTGTGATTTCCGCGGATTCTTAGTAGATTTTTATTTAAGTAGTTGTGATTTCCGCGACTGCTTAGTCAGAAGCTTCAGTAACCTAGTGTCTGTGATTTTCGCGGACTCTTACTAGGTTTAAAATTAAAAGTGGTTGTGATTCTCGCGACTGCTTATTTATAAGGGTAAGGAACTGAGTGTCTGTGATTTCCGCGGACATTTTTAGATTCTATACATAATTATACCCTTTACAATAACCTTCCAAATTAGCACATCGTGAAAGCTGCGTAATAACTCCAAAAAAGCGGAGGAAAAACGTGGAGACATCAAAAATTCAAAAACTTGCAATTTTTTTTAACTGTTTTTCTCATTGAGTGTGTTCTTAAGACCAGATGAATGAGGCCGCAACGCAATCAGTATACTAATGCTATTACTTCTGCAGAATATTCGATCGATTACTAAGAACTTTTCTGAACTTGAAGCTTTCCTAGCCGAGACATCTGAACCCGAAGTTATAGCACTTACTGAAACTTGGCTTTCAAAAAGCCCCACTCATAATTATTTTTCTTTAAAAAACTATCAAAATTTGGTAGTCGCTAACAGGGAGAAAAGAGGTGGGGGTGTTGCATTTTATGTTAGGAAAAATCTTGCCTATAAAACTGTTGCAAAGCTTGAGCTGAATGAATTGCAGATTCTTACAATTTTTTTGCATCCGTTCACATTTTTAACAGTTGTGTACAAACCGCCTTCTACAAAATGTGGTTTTCTGTTAAACCAGCTGACAGAATACATACTCAACTTAAACATACCCTTGGGTCAGAAACACTTGGTTTGTGGGGACTTCAATATAGACTTGCTTCGTAGCAGTAGTTCATCCGAAGTGCTTAAAAGCACGTTAAGACTCTTTGAGTTAGAAAGTATGAACTCGGAATCAATAACCAGAACATGTAGAGGTGGAGGCACATCAATAGACCTTTGCTTTGCTAATCATGACGTAACAGTGTCCATTGTAGAAACGGCTATAACAGATCATTTCACTGTAATTTGTGATACACAGATTGAGATGTGCAACATTGACCATAACGAAAAATGCAGCTATAGGTGTTGGAAAAAACTAAAAAATGAACAAACACTGTTAAATATGAATTTTGTTTTACAAAATGAATTAGTAAAGAATGCTAAAATTTTTACGTATGGAACAAGTGAGGTATCGTTCACAAAGTTTATTTGAGATTCTTGCTCAAGTTTTGAACAAATATGTTCCGAAAAAAACAAAAAAGTCTACTAAGATACCGAAAAAATGTTGGGTGGATAATAAGGTTAAAAAAGAATGTCAGCGCAAGAAAAAGCTATATCAGGAAAACATTCACTGTAAAACACAAGAAAATTGGTTAAAAATCAAGCAGCAGCGAAACAAAGCCAAAGCAGTTATAAGACAGACTAAAAGGAAGTACTTTGATGTATATCTCGCCTGCAAGGAAGAACAAGGGAATAAAAACTTTTACAAAACACTGAAAAGTCTGAAACCCTCATCGGCAAGTCTCAATGATAATGACCTTAGCCCAAATTGTGAAGTGTTCAATACTTTCTTCAGCACAATAGGATCTGACTTAAACAGTAAGTTTGACTCTAGTCCAAATTTCTCCCTTATTGAAAAAGTACCAGCAACTATGTTATTTCTTGGCACTAATAAAAAGGAAATAGAGTGTATTATAGATAAATTATCAAACAAAATCTCTGAGGACCAGTATGGAATCAGCAACAAATTCCTTAAAGCAGTAAAATGCACCATAGCACCCCTTTTGGCTGACTTAATAAACCGATCAATTGCAGACGGCATTTACCCAAACTGTTTGAAAACAGCCAAAGTTGTTCCTATACACAAGTCCGGAGACAAGAGCGTTTGTTCTAATTACAGACCTATTTCCTTATTACCTACTGTAGGAAAAATTTTTGAAAAAATTCTCAAGTCGAGAATAGTAGATTTTCTGGACCAAAACAGCGTCTTTACAGATCAACAGTTTGGCTTTCGTAATAAAAGAAGTACAGTGGACGCTATAGCAATTGTGATAGATAGCTTAAGGTCAGACAAAATCACTAGTACAAAAAGCTGTTGCGCATTTTTGGATCTAAAAAAGTTTTTGATACCGTAGATCACAACCTGTTGTTAAAAAAGTGTGAACTTTATGGTCTTAGAGGCCATGTTATGGAATTAATTACTTCCTACCTTACTGACCGAAAGCAGTTTGTGCTACACAACAGCCTATGGTCTAGAGTTTCAGCAATAAACTGTGGGGTTCCACAAGGCTCAGTGTTAGGACCCATTTTGTTCCTTTTATATATAAATGACATGCCGAAAGTCTGCCATACTCTTAAAGTCACTCTTTTTGCTGATGACACCTGTTTGCATTGTAGTTACGATAACAAAAACATTGATTGCGTGCAACAAGATCTAACCAAAATTGAGAAGTGGCTTGGTGAAAATAAACTAACGTTAAATCAGCAAAAAACGTACTTGTTGACCCCAAGCTCTCCATTGCTAACTAATAGGGCCAACTTTTGTTTCAACGGTGTGACTACTGCCTATGCACAATGTGTCAAGTATTTGGGATTACATATTGATATGAACCTAACTTTTAAAGAACATGTTAAGTTCGTACAAAAAAAAATTTTTGGCAACATTCAACCACTACACATTTTTCAGACAGTTCGTAAGTCAAAAACGAATGCTTCATTTATACAAGATCTACATACAACCTGTTTTCCAATATGGAGTTCTGATTTATGGCTCTGCTAATAAAACAGATCTCTTGGCGCTTGAAAAAATACAAATACTCTTGTGGAGAATACTCTTTGGTATTAAAAAGTTTAACTCAATTAACAACATAAGACAAAAACATCGTTTACTATCAATACGCGAACTGCATGTTTATGAACTGATGAAGTGTCTGAGTAAAATTATAAGAAATGAACAACATAACACAGAGTTAAATGATGTCATTTCCAAAGATGAAACAGAAGTTATTACTAATGATTCAAAAAGAATCAAAACAATTAAAAGTAGGTCAAAAGGCACTAAGCAAGAGAGCAAAATTCTTAAGTGGCGCTTACGCAAACTGTTTAATGTTTTAGTGAAATGGGATGTCAGCATTGTTTTAAAAATTGTTCAGTGTAAATCCAAACAACTGCCGCATCTACTTCATGATCTGAAAGATAATTATATTTGTGACAATGAGGAACTAATAAAGGCTTTTTGGTAAGACTTCGCTCTTTTGGTGTTTTTTTGTTTCTATATTAAAATCAAAGATGAATTGTGTTTTTTCCAGTTCAGTTTTTAACTTTTGATTTAGTTCGGGGGATGGGTGTTGGAGGTAAAGAAAATCAAACAACCCATAAAGAAATAATTTGCTCTTAGGCACCACTTGACAGGCTTAATGCCTTTTTGGCGTCCTTTCAGATACATTTAGATACAAAAATTGTATTTACAGTATCTGAGAACAATTTATTATTATTATTAAATAAACCAGACTGACCAAAATCACTACTTCAATTTGACTTCAAAAATCATGAAAATGTGTGACCAGAATTCCTTGAATTGTAATAAACGATGAAGCTAGCTTAACTCATTGCAAAAACAACCCATTTGACTTCATTTTGTAAACCCTTACTGTTTACGAAGAGCTCCAGTTAAAAAGTAACTGTTGGCAAAAATACTTTGAAAGAAACATTAGTAGTTAAAAACGTTTTTTTAAACATTAGTTGTTAAAAATATTTGTTCGAACTGTAGTTGATAACAAGGATGTTCGTTAAAGTGCGTTCTACATTAATGTGTGTTCCGAGCCCATCTACATTTATGACTTAATTCTCTACCAAACGAAAATATAACAAAATAGATGTTTGAGTTTGGAAAAACAATTACAGAGCATAACTACTATTTGATGAACATAATGCCATGCCTCTGCAAAATAAGTAAAAACGAGAATTTCAAGCAAAAACTTAATATCTAAAATTAAAAGCACCAGGTAACGAAGTCAAAATGCAATCAGATAAAACCTTAGTTACACACATTTATTTTTTCCTAACTATACAGCAAACAAAGATTTTCCTTAATGAGACCAGGTAACAAGTAGGCAAAATAAGAAATAATGAGGCTAAATTCAAAAATCAATCAACATTTTTTAAAACAAATAATTTCAAAATTCTTAGAATATCATTAGCTTTTAACAAAGTAATTCTTGAGTAATTTACAAAAATGTCGTTAAGAAACCAATAACCCCTGTATTTGGTTAGACTGAGCCATAAAAACTGATTGAAGATGCAGAAAAATTCAAATAATTACAAACAATTTGCAAAAACACAAATTAATGAAGCCATTAAAACTATTATGTATTATCTGAAAATTATCTATTTTTTTCCAATTTGTTTAATACTAACTTAGCCAAACTTATACTGAAAGAATAAATAAGATCATTTGGCCAAAATTGAAAATCACTGAGATCTTTTATCACGCGAATGTGCTAAAGGGACAGAAAAAGAAACACAAGTACACCACTCATAAGACTTTTATGAAAACGCATTTTAATCAACAAACAAAACATCAGTTTTGACATAAATTTAGTAGATATGTTATTTTTTGAAGTACAATGAATTAGATGGAACCTATCAATGATGAGAATAAGCTACAAGTTGACGTAAAAAAAACAAAAACTGAATAATTGAAAAATCGTAGAAATTGTATATTATCAAAATCTTAAGACTATTCGCTATTAAGTCATTCAATTCTCAATTACAAGATCAAGCGACCGGTCAGCTTTTTAGGGCTATCTAAAGAAAAAAATTGGTAAAATCAGAAAATTCAAAGAAACAATGAGCGAAAAAAGCGTGGAAGCCCTTGAAAGTTGAACTTTCCAGGAAAAACTTTTCTTTTTTCAAATTTTCTTAAAAACACTAATGAGATTCTCCTTTTTGTAAAATTTTGACTTAAAAAAATCAACAAATATGAACAAATACATTAAAACCAAGAAACTTTTGAGAAAACCCGTACTATCAAAGCCATTAAAATCAAAAGCTTTCAACTGAAGCCAAAAATTACGCAAAGTTACGTCTCGGTGGCACAACAAGGATGTTGGTCATTCATAGGTCATCAATAAGACATTACAAAAAGTCATTGATCATGAAATTAACAAGAATTACAGGCAAAGTCCAAAAATTCAATAGAAATGTGCGAGAAAAGAATGTGGAAGCCATTTAAATCATAAGCTTTTCCCTGAAAACTTGATCTATGATCCATTGAACATATTTTTTAATCCAATGGGAACTATCAATATTAGGATAATGTGATAAGATTTCAAAAGGAACCAATAAAACGAAACGTCCAAAATTATAATTTTTTTGAATTCTTGTAGCATTGAAGTCATTTAATCAATATTTAGACAACAAAACCGCTAAACAGATTAATTTTTGTTGCAGTAAAAAGGTAGGGGGTCCTTTCATTACTGAGATTGACTAACCAAACATCAAGAAAATTTATGATCGGTTAATGTTTAAAAAAAAAATTTCGAAAAGCTATTTTTAAATTGGTTGTCCACTGATAACACTAGATAGGTTCAGATAACGTTCATTACAAAACCTATTGCACGTTTAATCAACGATTTTATGCTATTGGACTCCAAAAATTTATAAAACTTCAAAAAGAATATCAAAATTTCATATGAAGTTACGAAAACTCAGAGTCGAAGTAAAAAAAACATGAGCGATACCTTGAAAACGGTTTTTGTTCATTGGGATAAGGGTACTGTAAATGAGGTTTTTCATTAACGAAACTTCTATATGAAAAGTGGCTAGTCTCTAGTTGACCTAAAAAACAAGGAAATATCATTTTTTTTAAAAAAAGAGCTCTCTATTGGAATTCGAACGTTCTGATACTAAACTTCCCTATGAGACCAGAACTAGGCATTTTTATCGCCTTTCGTCTATTAGGAAGACAAAAATTGATTACTTTTGTGGCGTGAAATTTAATTTTAAATAAATATTTTTACAGAAAAAAAACCTAATTTGAAGAAAAATTACACTATAAGTGAACAAAATCATGCCAAATATCCCGTGTTTACACAAAACTTCAATCCTCGATAACTCCAAAAAAACGAAATTCAATAAATCTTTTCGATTTCAAATTCTACGCTGGATGAGCTTTTTGATGATGCCACTCACATTTCGATCATATATTGATCGGCCAAAATTGTCTGAACAAAAAAAAAACACGTTTGATTATATAGTTCCTCCCCAGACAAGTTGGGTTGGAATAAAAACATCTGTGTAAACATTAGTTGTTGAAAACATTCGTTTAAATTGCTCTGATGCTTAAGATTAGGTCAGAAGCTATTTTGAGATACTTATATTCTTTATTTCGAGTTTGTGACTTGAAACACATATTGAAACACATGTAGCAGGCAGGAATTGCAATACGAGTTTTTGCGCATAATTTTGTAATATCTTAAAAATGAGCATGTATCGTCGTTCATTTTCAATTGGTGAGCCGCAGAATCAATTAATTTGAAGCTTTCGCCCAATGAATATATAAAAGCCGAAGGATTAGCGAACTCTTATAAATTGGGGTCAAATGTTGTCCAATATGATTAGTTTTTTTGTAGAACCCTGAAATAATAAGGGACTGGAAGAGGGTTGGGACTGGAAGAAATTGAGATTTCAAGAATTAATGTGATCTCAAATAAGAAAGTGGGTCACTGAATAGTTTTGATTTTGTTAGATTTTGTAAACATCCATTCTTAAAAGCATTTTTACACTCTATGTATGCTATGAACGTTGATTGCTCTCTTTGGCTATCGTGGGTATGAATGTGCTAAGAATATAATTTGTTTTTCAAAAAATTATTCAATTATTAAAGAATAGTAAGCAACGTGTTTCAATCGATGTTTTACTCTTGCATTTTAAACTCTCTGTACAATCATTCAGATCTTAGAAGTCACATACGAATGCCAACGATTATTGAACTGACTTGAATTTTTCTTGCTTGTTAGCGCCATTGAAATTTGTTCTGTGCTTCAATACATAAGAGAGAAAAAAATTTTTACTAAACTTAATAATTCGTCAAATGTTTCAAGGACTAATTTTTCATTGAACCTGCTTAGTTAAAAATCAAAAGCTCAGATTGCGCTGAAAAATACTTTTTTCTCATTATTCGCTGAATTTTTTGTTAGAATGGATTTAGTTGAAACTGATTTTTGTTTGTTTATGTGCCATTTTATGTTGGTATCTTTGAAGTCAGTAACCAGCTATTCTTTTAGTTTATGCGTATTTGTTCCGTTCCCACAAGTATCCCAACAATATTTTTATCGAAGAGAAAAAGGAGACATCTCAAAAAAACCCGCACAGAGTAGAAGGTCAAATGAAATGTGTATTTTATTTTCAATTTTTCCTTGGAGTGATCGAGTTTTAAAGTTTTGTGAACTTTTGCCTGGTTTAACGCAGGTATACCCAAGTCTTTTCTTTTAGAACTTCAATTAATCAAGGATTCTACTTACGTTCAAATAGAACCCAGTGAACAAACCATTTTTCCGAGAACAATTCATGTTTTTTAAATAAAATTTAATGAAATTTTAGAGACTTCGTGAGTTGTGCCTCCAATTGTTTTTCTTTTGTAGTCTCATGACTTAGTTGCGTCATTCAAAGGTCTCAATGTCAACTTTAGCAGGCGGCATAGAACCTGTTTGATGATTTCAGTTGATACCTATTGGCTCCTATGTCCTTCAAAATTTTTCTTTTAGAGTATATCATTGAAGTATTGAACAGTGTCATCTTCTTATTGTTACTTCTGTCAACATATAGCAGACTTGCATAATGGATTGGCCCGACATTTTTATCAGCAAAAAGAACAAATCTGTAGATTGGCTTGATTTTAACTAAAGGCTCTTATGACAAATTCAATCGATTTTTTCAAATCAAAAGTGAATTTTGTAACATTATTGTTTTTTGTAACAAAAATTGTTTCTGTCAATTAAAAGCTTTGTGTTGTCAAAGCTAGGCATCAAATTCTTTCCATGCAACCGACAATTGATTAGTTTTGTTTGGTTCTATGTTTGATGGTGGTTGACAAGTAATGCTTCAATTACTTTGATACTTCAGGTTATAAAAAAAATATTAAAACTTTTGGGATTTTGTGGTATTTGTGAAGTTTTCTCGTTACATTGTGTCAATCAAGACATGTCACTGTGAAAACATTGTAACAACATAGACAAATCCTACTGGCATTGCAAATGCATGCAAAATTGAACATACCTAACGTTTTTAATAAATAGTTTACAGTTTTTTTTGGCGTCGACAGCCTTCTGGCAAAATTTCAAATTTTCGTCGCTATTCTTTATTTTTTTTTGTAGTCGTAAGATATATTCTGAATAATGAAAGATCCAACTAGTTTTGTGGAGTTACTTATGAATTTATATACTGTCTTAAGTGGATAGATGATGTCTTTAGTGACTTCGAATTTGTTTTTTTTTAAACATCGTCTTATTTCTGAAAGGTTTGCAGTTTTTTTGACAACCTTTAACTTAGTATTTTTAATGAGAAATCAAATCTGTTTTCTTGTGGAGCAGACATCAAT
Source organism: Convolutriloba macropyga (assembly GCF_964194025.1). Classification (NCBI taxonomy): domain Eukaryota; kingdom Metazoa; phylum Xenacoelomorpha; order Acoela; family Convolutidae; genus Convolutriloba; species Convolutriloba macropyga. The sequence continues at coordinate 42,177,590 of NC_134468.1, read as the reverse complement.
TTGTACTGGGTTTGTTGATTAGACGAGGAGTATATGGCCTTGACACTATCATTTTTCATTTAAAATTTTGCGAATTTTCTGTACTTGTAAATGCTGTTGTTGTGTTTCTTGTTCTATTTGTACATTACTCCTGAAAAACCAACCCTTCTGATGTTCAAATGTGACCCATTGTGAAGACATAAGATCTTTTATTTGATTGCTTATGGTCATTACAGATTCAAGACTTTGTGTTTTTGTAATTTGTTTGGGATTTGTGGAGTCTTTCCTGTTATTGGTCTCATTTTGTAGTCCTATGACTTAGTCTCAATAATAGCAGATTCCATTGTTTTTTAAGGAGTTACATTTGAGTATCTCTAGCATATCATTGTTTGAAAATTGATGGCTGTAATGATTTTTATTTTTGATCGGTTCCAAAAAATTTAAAATATGCGGTTGAAATATTTGAACATTGCCCCTATCTGGTGCAAATGTTTTGAGGCTACAACATTTTGTTTTATTCAGACTCTTTTTAACACAAGGAGGATCGTTAATGTGCGTTTGCACATAATGTTCGGACACCACTCATTGTCATTGTGACTTAATTGTCTACCGAATGGGTATCCGTTCCTCATTTGGTAGACAAATAGGACAAAATGTGGAAGAGCAGAGTCGAAACATTATGTGCAAACGTACATTACCCAGCCACCTCGTGTTAATTAAAACTCGAAGACTTAGAATAACACTATTTGATAGGTTAATAAAATAACCCAAATTTTCAGAATTTTTAAATCATGCTTTGTATCGGATTCGCTGTCAGACTTTTGCAGCACGTCACTTTTTATATGTCAAGACATTTGTGCTTCCATACTGTTATCCAGAACATGTAATCTTGAAAGTACTGTGCTCCGGGTGCCTTCATGTTTTCTGGACATTTCGATTTATCGTTTGCGACCTCAGCCTGGCGTTGCTTACAAAAAACAGAAGAATGAAAGAAAATGTGTTTCCAGAAATATATGTAGTGCTGCCTCTAAAAAATTTCAGTTTCAGCGCACTTTTCCTAGAACATATAATTACTTCACAGGGAAGACTAAATGACATCATTTAACATTTCGCGGGGACGACCAATTAAAACTGACTTACGTCAAAACACTATTAAAAATGTTCCAACAATTCTCATTCTCTCAATCAAAGGTTTTTATTTTTAATATAATTACGATACAAAATTTTAATTTTCTTCTAAAATTAAGTAACGCAACAAATGAAATTCTACTGAGTTTACGCGCCAATTAGCATGATTAAAGAAGGTTGTTGTATTGATGGAGAATTTCTGAGCGTTTTCATTCCAACTTTCTGCTCTACGTTCCGCCTTCAGCTACTTCAGTTGTCTAAGGCAACTCAATAAGTGAGTCTATCTGAATGAGACACAATTATATCCGAGCCACTTTCAAGTGAAAATTGAAAAGGTGAAAATGAAAGAGATAATGGAAAGTTGATAAATGAAAGTTGAAAGAGAAAAATGAAACGTTCATATAATTTGCCCATATTGCTCTTAATATAGGTATATTATCGCATTCCTTAAAGTTCAGTTTTCAATCTGAAAACTAATGTTTCATTTTTCATTGATACTTTTTATTTTGTCAAAGATTTCTTTTCTTATTCTTTTACTATGCTAAAATTGTTCATTTGAAAAGTGAAGAAGATGTCTGAGGCCAAAATAGACTCAAATTTGCTCAGCTGCTAAAGCGTTTTGGCTCTCTTCCCGTGAAAACAACAGGAAACCTTTTCCCCCGAAACCTTAACCCCGGAGTAAAATTTGCCAATTTTCTGAATTTCCAATTTTCCGATTCGAACTGAGACAGTAGTGCTTTCCACTTTTTCCAGCGAGGAAAAATTTTTACCATTTTTAAATCACAAAAAAACTGCTCTCGCTTTTCCCCGGGGAAAACGGAAAGAAATTGAGCCAATTCACTATTCTGCGTTTTTAACAAAAATTAGCTAAATGGCTATTGTTGATTTTGAACATAGGCCAAAAAACGAGATTCTCACCTACATCAATAATAAAAACAAACTGATTATTTGTGAGCTTCCCTCACAGTTTGTCTGCTTCTCACAAGTTTGGCACTCATCTTGAAATTTTTTTGAACCTAGATGAATTAAAAGTGTCCAAATTATTAGCTTAAAATTCTCTACGTAAGAGGTCGTGGCGAAATGAGAACTCACAATTATCTTCAGCATCAATTAATTCTGGGCCTAGATCACATGACCAACCACAATAACGACAAAAAAAGAGAAGTCATTGTTTGTTTGGTTTTACAATGTAACAAGGAGGCTCGGTAATGTGCGATTGAACATAAGGTTCCGACCCCGCTCATCCACAATTTTGGCATAATTGTCTACCAAATGAGGAACCGATAGAAAAACCCAAAAATTCAGTTATTTTTCAAAAAAATGGTGTATGAACGAAAAGATAGCGTCCAAAGCAAATAACTCAGTGGATTTAGAAACGATACATTATATTGATGAGATATGCCAATATTAAGAAGCGAGTCAAGATGAGCAGCAAAATCAAACAACAACAACAACAACAAACATTAATTACATCAAAAAACCTATGTCCGTTTTAAAAAACAAAGCTTAATAACAAAGTCAAAATAGCGTCAGAGAAAACTGAAACTAAGCAAAATAACTTGTAATTCACGAGAGCAGATATGGGACCAGTCCATATAAGGCTTGGTAACAATTAGAAAATAAAGAACAAAAACACCAAAGTTGGAAAATTCGCTTTTTTAATTTCAAAAAACAATAATTTTCAAAATAAAGAAATCATTAGAAATCAACTAATATATCCATAGGTTTACAATTACCATTGCTTCAATAGAACGGAGTTAAGAGCTGCCGGTTTTCAATTTTTAATGCCGCTACAAAAGAACAAAAAAATAGACAACGAACAAAAACTCAATTAAAAATCGCCAGAAAACTTTTTCGAAACTGTAAAGCCACACATTGGACCTCGAAATGTGTTTGATTGCACTTTCTTCAAACACCGATAACGTAATATGTGACCTCTCATTAATGAAACTAGGTAACAAGTAGACAAGAAAGAAAAAAATGCGAAATTATGAAATACTTGTTTTTTTCGAAAAAAAAATTATTTCCAAAGAAATGAAAGCCATTATTTACAAAATGAAAATAATTAAATAGGTTCATTCATTCTTCCAAGAGTGGCCTTTGAGACACGCAATAATCAAGAATATCTCTTACGTCTACAAAAAGAAAATCAAATATGACAAAAATCAAAAATTAGTTTACTTTTTTTTTTGCGAAAAACACGTGTCAAAGCCAGTAAGCTCATAACCAATTCGTTAAAAAACATTAGATTTTGTACACTTGCAACTTCCTCCACAAAAAATGTCAGATTTGACCAGTAGCTAACGAGACTATTTAAAAAATAGACAAAAAAGAACAAAGCTGCGAAGTTAAACGACGTTAAAAAAGTTTTTTTATTTTAGAAAACAATTGTTTTCGAATACATGAAAGCCATCAGTTATCTACTCAAATCAGAGCAAAAGCTCATATATTCTTTCATGAAATGTCAACAAGACCTTTTTTATCCATGCAATTTCATGCGACTAACGGACAAACTAAAAACGACAATTAAAGACAATTGTAAAAAACTCAATTAAATTCTTCGAGAAAAGGCTGTCGAAGCCGTTAAAACAAAAAATCTATCCCGTTCAAGACTTTTCAATTGTGCCTCATTTGAAACGCAAACATTGTAGTATCTGAACTCTCAATAATGTAATAATATGAGAAAACGGAAAAAACGTTAAAAAGTGGCCAATACCTAAAAATAAAAAAAAGTAAAGTCATAACGGATTCTATAAAAACATTAGATTTTGTGACAACAGTCCCTTTCTACACCTTCTCATTACAACAGAATGGCCATATGTGGCCTGTAATTAACGACACTAGGTAACAAACAGACAATAAATGGAATAAAAATTACGAAGTCAAAGTTCTTTTTTACTTTGGAAAACAAATGTTTTCATTGTCACGAAAGCCATAGGCTATCTTCTAATATCAGAATAACAGCTCATCTATTCTTGCATGAAAAGCCAATGAGACCGGGTCAATGTACAGGAAATTTCATTCGACTAAAAAGACAAAGTAAAAACGACAGTGAAAGACAAAATTAAAAAATTCAATTAAATTATTCGAGAAAGTATTGTCGAAGCCGTAAAAAACCATAATCTACATCTCTAAATAATTCAATATTATCAACTGTATTTTACTTTGAACGCCAATCTAGTAGTATCATGACTAGAACACTATAGCTTAAGGTCTAAAACCCCAATAAAAACTGAATTTAAATTCAGTGGAAAGAAGAACCATTTTTTATTGCTGACACTACATATTGACCAAATTAAGAGAAAAATAGCAAAATTCAGAAAGCCGTTTTTTCATTAAAAAATCAAATAAATTTAAAAGTCAAAACGAATGTAAGCTTTCAACCAAGAAACTAGATGAATTGATTTGGAGCTAATTAGGAATTCAATTGGATCTATCACTAGAGGGTTTTGTTTTGAAGTGTTCTGTTATTTAATTAATATAAAAATATCGAATTTTTTCAAAAAAAAACACCCACTGATTACAATCCGAATTATTTTTGGATTGTAACAATCCAAGATTATCCTAAAACTAGCCCAGCTAATTCACTTCGTCCATTAAGAACATTCAATTTTTTGAATCTCACAGATATAGAAATTTTGTTAGTTAAAAAATCAAAAATAAATGCTGAGTTATTGATAATCAATGAATAAAAATAGCAGAAAAACGGCAAAATTTTATTTAGAGAGCACTCTCAACGGAAATTGAAGTAGAAATAGCGCCCTTTTAAGTCTACAAAGATTTCGTTAGTGGTGTTTGGGTGTTTACTTCCTGCAAATTTAATCAAAGTGGACTAAAAAAAACTTATTTCGTGCTTTTTTTGATGGAAGAGTCTGAATTTTGTGAAATATTTAGTCAAAATTTTGGACAAAGAAATTAGAAAAAAACAGCCGACAATATTTTCATCTTTAAGAAAAAAATCAATGACACTTTTTTGAAAAACTTATATTTTTGCGAAATTGGCAAAACTTTAGTCAAAAATTCCAAAAAATGTGAATAAAATTAACAGAATTCACTCTATTTTCTCAAAAGTTTAAACCTCGATAACTCCCTGTAAGAATCGAAAATAAGAAAATCTGTTTAATTCCGTATTCTACGCTGGACAAGCTTTCTAATGATGCTAGTATCAACTCTCTACGATGAATATATCGATCGGCCAAAATTGTCTGAACAAAAAAACCCATTTGAGTATATAGCTCCTCCTCCCCTCAAGAGGGGTCAGAACAAGAAAGCTTCGGTATGCTCGGATTTAAAACCGTTCATTGGTATTATCGACTTAAATGTAGTGTGGTTTTTTATCTGCAAAAACGTCGTGGTTTTATACAACGTTGTAAATTTTACCTCAGCATGCTGTATAACCTGTATCAATTATACATTTTAAAACTTTTTTTTTCAAAACGCAGCTTTGGAGAAACTTAACTTTGTTAAAATGCGATTGAATGACAAAACATCAATCGCAATCATAAAATTGAACGATTGAATGACAAAACCTATCAATCATAATCATAAAATTGAGCAATGTTTAAATTGTTTTTTCGATTTGTTGTTACTATTGAATTGTGCGTGTTCCCACGCGGCTATTACGACCTCAGGTACAGTATACACATTTTCAGTTGAAACAGCGGAGCACTCAAGGTATGAGTAGGCGCCAATCTGTCTTGCCACTTTCTCCCCTATCCTACTGATCTTTTGCGGGCATTCACGTCTGCAGTCTGATTTGAGCCCCAACAGTATTACAGGCACTTCTCTCCCTTCTAGAATATTCCACATCAAAAATATATCACTAAATATAATGATCATTTAGAATTGCAAGTCTTGATCAAGACCTGCACAACACTGAAAAGAGTAAAAAAAGCGACATGATCATCGTTCTGAATCAGAATATATTTAACGATTGTATTCAAGAGAAAGTTTTTCCAACAATTCTTAAGGATGCACACATCACACCAATTTTCAAAAAAGGAGATGTTTCTGTTTTAACTAATTATCGTCCAATTTCTGTAACACCAACTTTTGCAAAAGTTTTTGAAAGGCTTTTACTTAATCAGTTATTAGAATATCTTGAAAAATTTGCGCTCTTGAACAAAAAACAATTCGGTTTCCAATCTCGAAAGTCGTCTACTGATGCTGTCCTTTACTTTATTGAAAAAATAATAGGAAATATGCAAGATAACGACACAGGTGCTGTGTTCTTAGATCTTGCAAAAGCTTTCAATTCAATTTCACATGAGATTTTTCTCAAGAAAGCTGAAAATTTCAACCTCTCTCAATCAACAATTTTACTTCTCAAATCTTTTCTCGAAAATCGAACACAATGCGTAAAACCGGGTATTGACTTATCAGATAAATTAACTATTAATCATGGTGTTCCACAAGGAACTGTGTTAGGACCTCTTATTTTTCTGTTATATGTCAACGATTTTTCAGAAAAGCTGGAAGGTGAAAATGATGTTGTTCAATTTGCGGATGACACTAGTATTATATGCAATTTGAACGTAATGAAAATATTCCCCAAAAAATTGAAAAAATATTAGAACAAACAGACAAATACCTGACTGAGAATCAACTCACATTAAATGCCGATAAAACAGAGATGTTATTCTTTACAGATCATACTAATTCGGATCCAGAAATTTCTTTTAAAGGCGAAGTTATCAAACCAGCTCATGCATGTCGTTATCTGGGAGTACAAATTGATTCAAACTTAAGTTTTGAAAATCACCTTAATTCAGTTTTAAGCAAAATGGCTGATGCAATTCGTTCTTTGTATCTTGTAAGAAATCAAATACCTTTGAAAGTAAAAATTGATGTTTTCAAGTCAGTTGTACTCTCTCATCTTTCTTTCAGTGGAGGATTCCTCCAAACTCCTACAGTGAAAAACATAAACCGCATAAACAGGCAAATTAACTGGGGAATAAAAGTTTGTTATTTTCGTCAAAAAATTGACCACTCCATTGATTTTCTCATTAAGGATCGTATCCTGCCAGCCGAATTGTTTATCTCAAAAGTTAGCCTAATGAAGCTACAGACAGATATAAAACAATGGGAAACATCCGAAAATTTACTATTCGCCATACTAATGTTTACTAGTCGCCATAACGCCAGACAGAACAACAGAACAAATCAAATTATTATAAAAAAGAAAACGAAAACGAAGTGGAGTAACAAATCTTTATTCTTGAAAAGCGTTCAAAAATGGAACAAATTGCCCTCTTCAATAAGAACTTTTAACAGTAAAACTTGCTTTAAAAATGTTTTAACCGAGTTTTTGCTCGATCAACACAGGAAAGTACCCGTTAATAGACAAATAGGAGCCTTCAAATCCTATTTTTACCTATAAAAACGAACAGCCACAATTTGAAGACTACTATATTAATAACAATGCTGATTAATTTATTTAACATTTTAGAGCATGTAGATATCTAACCTTAGGGTTATAGTCTGAGTAATTTCCATGTTTCGAAAAAAAAGACTTGCAATTATTCTTGCCAAGTACTGATACTGACTTAGCGTTGGCTCCCTTTCTAAATGACAAAACATATCAATCACAATCATAAAATTAAGCAATGTTTAAAATGTTTTTTTGATTAAAACTTCTAAATTGCTCTATGAAATTAATGTTAAACTTAGTAGAATTTTAACTTTTTTTGGACATGCAAATAATACTTAGGCATTTTCAGTGGTAGTTTGTTTTTCTTTTTGATATGCGATATGATTGTGTTTTCACTCAATAGCATATTGTATTTTACTTAAAGATAGACCAAATTTACCGTTGAGTTAAGCTTCAAATGTTGGCAATTCGGCCAAAAAAACATCGGCCTATTCGTACGGCCCGTTTCGATCAAAGTTCAAACAAAAAAGCAATAGATTCAAGATAAAAAAAGACATTTAATGCACTTTTGCTTGAAAATGACGCCAAAATCAATGTTTTATTTGCAAATTCTTTCTAATATGTGAGATAATTGCGCCATAGAATGTATAAAGCATTTCAAACAAATATTCTAATCTGTAGAAAGTATATATCGATCTTTTGGTTGAACGTTGAGGTGCATTTTCTTAAAAGCATGAATGTGCGTTAGCAATTTTTGGCGAGACAACTCAGACTCTTCTTCATGCAGCAGAAATGAGTGCAAAAAAGAAGTAAAAAAAGAAAAGTTTTTGAGATGGAGTAATTTTTTTTTGGTCACATGACCTTTTACCCATTTTCAAAATATTCAATTCCCAAAATATGCCAACCAAGGCCATGTACAATTGGCTGAGGGATGATTTCGCGATGTAATCTTTCCATTATTTAACACAATGGAGTAAAGTATTGACTAAAATTGGTAAAGTTGGTATTATGGGTCCTATATAGACTTATGGGGCTATATAGACTTGAGGTATCTTTCTGATAGTTTGAGCAATATTGTATAATATTGGATACAGTTTGCGTGTTTCAACAACCCGTAAAGATCAAGGAAGATTACAGCTACCCGGGCCGAGGATTTTGGCCAAGATTATGTAAGATCAGCGGCAACTAGCGTTGACAAGTCGGAAAATTCACCGCAATTTTCGTACATAATTTTGCGTTGAATGCGTTGATTTTGAAGACAAAAATTCAACGCAACCAACGCAAAATTATGTAAGACAATTGCGGTGAATATTCCGACTTGTCAACGCTAGTTGCCGCTGATCTTACCTATTTAGCGTTGAATTTAGCGTAGATCTTATATATTTAGCGTTGAATTTAGCGTAGATCTTACATAATTAGCGTTGAATTTAGCGTAGATCTTACATATTTTTGCGTTGAATGCCTTGAATTTATGTAAGATCAACGCTAAAATCAACGCTAAACATGTAAGATCTACGCTAAAATTCAACGCTAAATATGTAAGATCTACGCCAAAGTTCAACGCAAAATTATGTAAGATTAGCGTTGAATGCGCTGAATCTCTGTAAGATCAACGCTAAAATCAATGCTAAATATGTAAGATCTACGCCAAAATTCAACGCAAATTTATGTAAGATTAGCGTTGAATGCGTTGAATTTATGTAAGACCAACGCTAAAATTCAACGCTAAATATGTAAGATCTACGCCAAAATTCGACGCAAAATTATGTAAGATTAGCGTTGAATGCCTTGAATTTATGTAAGATCAACGCTAATTTCAACGCTAATTATGTAAGATCTACACTAAATTTCAACGCTAAATTTGTAGGACCTACGCCAAAATTCAACGCAAAATTATGTAAGATTAGAGTTGAATGCGTTGAATTTATGTAAGATCTACGCTCAGGCGTAGATCTTACATAAATTCAACGCATTCAACGCCAATCTTACATAATTTTACTTTCTTTAGCGTTGACACCTCGGCCCGGGTAGGCAAAATTTATTTCTAACAAGATAGCGAGTGCGAGTCTGTGCGTAGCACAGATTGTTCCAACATACCTCTCAACGTTTCAAAAACAACTTTTAAACTCTGTCATAGTAACCATTGAGAGTATCCGGAAGAATTTTATATGCATTGGAGAAAGTCCAATAACCGAACCAAAAAATATGCCGTTTTTTTGGCAGACAAAAGCGAAAACTTTTTACCCCATTCTAGAAAAATAAATACAATACGAAACACAGAAACAAAAAAACTATAAAAACACATGCACCATACATTTTGAACACAAACACGGATACAAAAAAATAAACCCAACAACAAAAGTTTTTAAAACTCAAGGTTCGTCACTGTTCATTTAGGGCTTCTTTGTGTTTTTTTAACAAAAGGTATCAATTTTATGAGGTAAATGTATCGGTAACTATGATGTTGACAATAAAGTTTGAACTGTAACTTTTTTCGAAAAAGTTTGTAAATCAAGCGAAACTATAAAAACACAAAGTGTCGATTTTGGAGCTTTTCAAAAATGGAATTTTTCACTAAAAAAATAATTTTTCTAATTTTTTAAAAGGAATCCAAAACAAAAAAAAACTGACAAGAGCAAGAAACAAAGCCTACCATCATTTCTTGATTTGCTGTTCACAGACCTAACACTTACCCCAGTAACACAGAATATTGTGCCCTACTGGGTCAGAACGCCTACCGACTAATATAGACTAAAAGCCCTATTGAGTTAGACTCTGCTGTGAAACCAAGAAAAAAGTTCCGGAAAGGCGATTAACATGAAATGCGATATCAAATCGCTAGAGAAATCATGCCTTCACAGGCAAGAAGACCCCACAAGTGCTGGGAAACGTTCAAAACTGTATTCAACCGTCTAACCGTGGACATTGTACCAAAAGAGAAGATGAATATAGGGAAATAAATCAGGTTTCCAGTACATGCTAAAACCTTGGACACTATAAAGGCAAAAAAACAGATTAGATCATATTTACTATATAGAGCCGTGATTACGTGAGAAACAGGTGCACAGGACAGCTCGGCAACGTTGTCAATTGATCGAAAACAAAAGTTCTACTTGAGCAAAGTTGAAGCCAAAAGTATTCTGGAGTTATATAAACCAGAGAACAAAAACAGGGGAAGCAGTACTTTGTCTGGAAAATCAGGAGGGACAAAACACAGAAACAGACAAAGAGAAGCCAGAACTACTGTGTGATTTTCTCTCATCAGTATTTAACAGGTAACCACAAGGATCGTTGGATAATAATGTTGAGAGCAAATGCTGCTTAGCCGACGACATTGGAGTCAACGAAATTGAAGTACTGAAAGAAAAAAAAATTGATAACTTAAAAATTAGCTACACCGAACAGTATAAATTCGGGGATACTGCTTGAAGTTCTAACCGTTGCATCTCTTTTTCTAAAGGAACTCTTTCACTTACCGTTGGATACAAAAGATCAGCTCAATGATTGGAAAAGATCTAACATTAGCCCTATATATAAGAAAATATAATAAGAGTGCCAAAAAGACCCTGAAAATTTCAGACTGGTGAGCGTAACATCTATATCCAGTCAAATCATGGCAATATTCATCCGGTGGAGCCTAATGGATTATCTAAATAAATACAATATCCTAGGATTACTGCAATTTGAATTCATGATAGGAAGATTGACGTCTCTGCAGTTAGTGACAACCCATGAACCACTTGACCAAAGCACTTGACAAGAGACATGAAGTAGACATTATGTATCCTGACTTGAAGAAAACCATTGATACTGTGCCATACGGTCGCCTACTTGGAACACTAGAATGCAAAACATTGGGCGTGATAAAAAGTTCTCTCACACAAAGGCTGCAAAGAGGGGCGTTAAATGGGACCTACTCCAACTGGAAACCAGTCCGAAGTGGCATTCCTCAAGGGTCAGTTTTTTACCTATACTTTTTGTCATATACATAAACTCAATACTAGACTGCACAGTCACAGGAATACCATTTCCCAAATGATACTAAAATATACTGATCAATAACAGGAGAAAACTATAAAAAATTACTCCAAGAAAATCTTAACAATCTTTCAATTTAGTCCACCGATAGTCAACAAGGTCTTAGCTAAGGAAAAAGAAATTTGTTCAGTGGTGCAAGGCACTTGCTTGACCACACCTTTATTATGTGAACAATATCTGATGTCTTTTTTTGAAACAATATGTAGCACGAATAGACAATGTTCGACAGTGAGCAACACGCATGGTTGTAGAGATCAGAAGAAAGAAGTACCAAGATAGATTCAAGTTAATCCAGCTACCAAAACTAAACGATCGCAATAAAAGACGCGGGATAATACAGATCTTTAAGTTTACGACGCAGAGGTGACAACAGGTTTACTTGGAACAAATTCACCAAATGTGGCACCAAATTGTGTGCAGTCAGCTAACAGAAGAGGTGGTGTCAAGCCTATTGCTAGACTGTTTTAGAAGAACTGATCAATCGAGACGCAAGCCTGTCGGTCAGAATACTTTAGATTAAACTGAAACTAAAGGGTTTTGCACTCTAAATCTACTTGTTTCTACCATTAAAGGAACTATCTCTGTCAAAATTTTTCTCCTTCTCTCTGTCTCACACACATACCAATCTCATTATACACACGCACACACGTGCCTAGACCCACACATGCGCGCAAACATACAAAATACAAACCTCTGATAATTATTATTCTTAGCAACTGATTTTTACGCTAAGTTCGTCACCAATTATATTTTGGTTGTTTTTCTGGAAAGCTAGGCAAGGATTTCGCGAATTAGTAATCGTAAAACTGAAGCTAATATTTGAAATGATTTTTATAAAGTTCTTCAAATTATTTTGACATTTTTAATGTTTCATGAATATAAATGGGCCAATAAATTTTAAAATTTTTCAAAACCTGTTATCATCAAAAATTAAACACATCCAGTTTTGGTTTGGGATATTTTGAAAGCCGCAATTTGTAGCAAATGTTTTTAATTTTCTAATTTCTCATCATTTCTGACATTTTTGCAATCGGCTTCTAACGTGTGTTCAACATTTAACGGAACTCGCTCAATCTGACTCATTTTCTGCATACACAGAGAGAATTAAAGAGAGCAAAGAGAGCAAATGCAAATCTCCCCAAAATCTTTCATTTAAAATTTTTTTTGCATCTGAACTATTCTCAATGTGCGTCACCTTGATATTGCCCAAATGTTATCTCTGATAAACTGAGTTTGTACTTCTTGATGCAATTTTAATAGTAATTGTGAAACTGAAACCAAAATTTTAGGGGGATTCGAAAATTTTCGAAAATGTGTGTTATCTCCTGATGCAGGATAGTTCATGATTTCTGATAGTTGTTTTTCCTCTACTTTTACTGGTATCTAACATTGAAAGGCTTAACTCTCACACTAACTGTGTCTTCTTTGCTCTGTCTTACAAACACATTCCACACAAAGCAAACACGAACATACACCAACACAAGCACACACAAACACACAAAATAAAATTACCAATCTCGCCGTCAGCACCAAACAAAATCAAATCTGTGACATTTTTTTCTCGCATTTGATCTTCATTCATCCCCGTTCATTTGATTCTTGGGTTTATCGGGAAATTAGTTGTGGATTTCTGGAGGAAATTGCAAGAAAAAATTAAACTAAAAAACAAACTGAGCGTTTTGGAGTTTATACAAAAAATTCGCTCAATTCAGATATTTCAGAGCATAATGGACAAATTCGTTTTTTTTCTATGCAGATGTGTTGCCACCAGTTGGATTTATGAAACACAATTTTAGTATTGAACATATGCAAAGCAACAATTTGCAGAATTATCTATTAATTCTGATTTTTAAAAACTCCTGACGGCTTTTACACTCTTTCTTTAATTATTTTTAACATGCAACAACATTAAAGGCTGTTCTTTTTCACTCCCATTCAGTAGCGCTGAGGAAATTGGTTTTCAGTAAAATTTAATTTGAGGTCTGTTCCTTGTTTTAAGTAAGTTTTTTTAAAAGAAAAAGGAAATTTTATTAATAATTATCTAAACTGACAAAGAAAAGAAATTTTTTTTCTTTCCAAACGTCCGTTTTTCATTTGAGTAGTTTCTCAGTCTTAGTTTTTCAATTTATAGATACATTCAAAGACGGGAAAAGATCAATTCCAGGAGCACCTCTAAAATACAGGTAAGTGAAAAAAAGTTTTCTTAAAGTTTCCAAAAAACTTATGAAATTTTATGTTAATTTTTTTATACTGGTGAGCCATAAACTCTAATAATCAAAGTTTTTCTTTATTTGATTTCACTGTACGAGATTAGTTTGAACATCTGCTCTTAATCAAAACACTTTACTAATCCCCCCCCCAAAAAAAAAACATAGCAGAACAGGTCCTGAAATACAATCCAAAGAATTGAACGAAATACTGAGAACTAATGAGAACCTGACCAGCAGGTCAATTGAACAATCCCAGCAAAAAGACAATCTCAAAGTTGAGAAACTGAAATTATCAAACAAATTATATAAGAAAATAATCATGGATAAAACTCTTGAAGCTTTAATCATGAAGGCCAAATATGATACAATTCAATATAATCATTTGCTCACGCACAAGACATGAAAGAGACTCCACTAAAGGTAGATAAACTCGTGAAATTTGACGAACGCTTCAAAAAAACTGACTAGTACAGAATTAAAAAACAAGTTTCTAAATTTTGCGGCAATAAGATGCTCAAAGCAATTTTTTGGTCTGCGGTGTTCTGTCATATAACCCACATGCATGACGTAAAAAATTTTGTTGGCCAGTAAAGATAGTTAAACTCAGAAATGGCAAAAAATTTTAGAAGTAAAAAACAATTAAAACTTTTAACAAAAAAATGCTAAAATTCGTGATATTCGCATCTTCAGAACTGTTTCATTTTCTCCAGAAACTATAAAGTATTTTTTCAAACTTTAAATGGTTTCACTGGCTCATAAACGATAACCAATCCATTACCTCTAGAAAAATATGCAGTTACTTATTCTTTGCCACTAGAAACTATGCAGTAAACTAGTATTAAACCGTAGAGGAAATTCTTTGGCCTTTGATGATTGAGAAACCTAAAAAATTGACAAAAACTTTCAAAAAATCTGGCAAGTTTTATCAAAAAATTGAAAAAACTCGTGACGTTAAAATGTTCAAAAACCATTCCATTAACACTAGAAACTATGCAGTAACCTATTATCAAACTCTGAAGCAGGTTTCTTGAAACCTAGGGCTGAAAAATCTCAAAAAATGACAAAAGAGTTTTTAAAAAAACTTATTAATTTTTTTAAATTGTAAAAATTAGTATAAAATAGCGTGTTTATATTTGGAGTACCAAAACATATAGCTCTTAAAACGGTCATAGAAAAAAATTATGCCTCGGAAAAGACCTCTATCAACGTTTAAACACCTCAATTTTAGACTGGTCCAACAAAAAAAATTCGAAAAATGGCGAAAAATGCAAAAAAATGGAAAATTTTGGGCTCGAAAACTCCTAAAAATGACCTTTTAACCTTGAATTACGGCCTTCCCATTAGCTTCGCCACTCTAAGCAATTGAAAGACTATTGAAAACGTCTAAGGGCCTCTAATGAAAGTTGATGCCCGCTGAGCTTTACCTGTTTATCCCGTTCTGAAAGCTCAAAGTCATGCAAAAGTGTGAAAACATCTCACAATTATAAAAAAAAAGACAGAGCACCAATACAATCCAATAATTGGATTGTAAACAAATACAGTTCCACCTTACAAAAATGGGCTCCGAAGATTTCAGATTCCAATTTTCCCAGTTTGGAGGGGAATACGTATGACAAATTTGGCGTTTTCATTTTAATTCATAGAGTAACGCAAAAGATTTTCTTAAACAACAAGGAGGCTCGGTAATGTGCGTACGCGCAAAATGTTCCGACACCGCTCATCCACATTCTTGACTCAATAGCCCACAAAGAGATAAAAACCTTTCAGAACATACATATCGTCCACTAAACAACCAATGGAACACAATAGTCCCACGCGAGAGGGCCGATGAATTTTGTTGATAATAGGACTACTAAAAAGGACAATAAAAAATCAAGCAAAAATCTTTATTTACTACAAAAACTCGATGTTTATAATTAAAGGAATCATAACAAAATCAAAATCGCCTCAGATAAAATCTAATATAACAATTTAACCTATACTTCATAAGAAAGGATATGGGACCTGTCCTCAATGCGATGGCCAACGGGTCGACAAAAGCAAAGAGGTGCGAAGTTCAAAAATACGTTTCTTTTTTTGAAAACAATTAATTTCACAGTTATTTTTGTCATTAGATATCAACTGAAAACACTAAAACGTTCATTTATATCTACCATGGAGAGAATTGAGTTGTATTTATCCAATGTTCCATTGTGCAAAATTTCCAAGCCAATGAGATCTACGGTTATTGTTTTAAATTATAAATAAAACGAAAATCCTTTCAAATGTACAAATAAATAAAACATTCTAACATTTTATAAAAACTCGAGAAACAAATGTTTGAAGCTAGAACCGTTATAATGATTAAGCTCACTGGAAATGGGGAAGCGATGAATTAAGTTGCAGCACATCAGTTAGCCAATTGGGCCTGTTAAAAATGAAACTAAATCACGACCCCACAAATAACAACAAAAGCATAAAGAAGCCATACTCAAACAACTTTACGACATCACACTCTTCATATTACTATCCCTCAGGAACAGTAAATCATCACTTTCTCCGCATCGTAACATCAACAAAACTTCCTTTAAAATAGACAACGTAGACATGACAAAAAAACCTAAAAATTGAACAGTATAGAAATCTCAAAAATTTTTTGGAAATTAATTGGTCGAAACAGTCAGTCACAACGTATAAACTAGTGCCAAAAATGTTTTAATCAACAAAAATATTAGAGACTTTTAATCAGTGAGATTCACTTACATGGTGACGAACATGAATGCAAAAAAGAGACCGTTGAAAGAAAGTCTTTTTTTTTAAATTTAATTTTAAAGTCATTATAAAAACAACTATAAGCCTAATTCTTCAAATAGGTTAATTTATGTGAATTGGGGAAGCAATTAGACCTATGGTTATCAGGTTAATGGCGTACCACATCTCGAAAAGACCAATATAGGCAAAAACTAAAAAAAAATTAAAATTTTGCGAGTTAACTGTCTCAGGCCAAAAAGCGTAAACTATTCAGAAAAAATTTTTAACAGATCCAGATACGCCTTCTTGCAAGCTATGCACTTTCTCTATTATGCTTTTTTTTCAATTGGACTTGTCAATGATGTGGTAATTCGACGAGGAATCAAAATGTACTCATACAATATGCAATTATGCTTTAAAAAAAATTGAAAACGCGTAGTATCAAAACAACAAAAAAAACATTAGTTGAAAAGAAAACCGTTGCAGACCTTAAATTATTACTAACAGGAATTGGGTATCTCTTTTTTGTTACTGAGACTGCGCCCAAAGTTGAGAGAAATAAGATAAAATAGTGGCAAAATTCGAAAATTCACTGATGTTTTCTTAAAATAAAACTATTGAAAGTCGTAGCAGACATTCGATAACAACTGAAAAAAATTTCCAGGCTAATTTATACCTCCTAAAAAGCTAACTGGATCTTTGATTGGGGACAATAAGTCGTAGGGCTACAAAATTTAACAAATGAAAGCAAAACTCAAGAAGTCCCGATAATTTTTACGAAAACAATTGGTCAGAGACATGAAAAAACATAATTTTAACTCTAAAACCATACAATAATCTCGTAAGGCCTCGTTTTTTAAAATAGTAGCTGTCACTAACTTAGTCTTGATTTGTATTTCTTGTCGGTAATTTACATAAAAAAACATCTACATAGCGGAAAAATGTCGCGCCCCAAAAAAATCTAATGAATTAAAAAATTTTTTATCGTAAGGATCCATGGTGAGAGCAAGATGAGCTCAGATACTGCTGGGTGGTTAAAAAAATACTCAATTGTTCAAGTGCTTGCAGAATAGATCTTTTTTGAACAAAATTTTTCCGTTCGTCAAAACTAAATAATGCATTTTGAATAATTATCGAGTTTAAATTTGCAAAAAAAACTGTCAAAATTACACTTCCAGATTTCCTGAAGCCAGCAGGAGTACAACTAGTTTTTTTTTGGAGCGTTAGATGATCATGGCCGCAGTTTTAAGGTATCTACTGTCGGCAAATAAAAAACAAGTTGGCTAAAAATCCAAATATGGTCCCATTTTTGACGAATAAATTCTGAATTTTGAAAAACTTAGCATAAATTCTAGACAGAAAGCTCGGGTTGAACAATTAAGCAACGTTCGCCTACCTTATGAAATAAAATAAATAACAATACAGTTAACAATTTTATCGTATTTTAGCAAAATTGACAAAAATTTGTCAGAAATACCGAAAATCTGAAAAAAACAGCTGAATTACGTTTAATAAAAATCTAAACCTCGATAACTCCCTATGAAAAGCGAATATTAATAAGAAAAAATCTTTTTAATTCCATATTCTAAGCTGGACGGGCTTTCTAATGATAGCGATCACAACTCTCTACAATTATCATATCCATCGGTCAAAACTGAACTGGAAAAACCGATTCGAACATATAGTTCTTCTCCCATTAAAGTGGGTCGCAACAATTGTCATACTCATCATACTTGTGTTTTCTCTCGCAAATTTGGATGACATTGAAAACATTTGTTGAGATGTTGATCAGTAGACTCATTATATTGTGACTATCGTTAGGAAGCTTTTATTAATATTTTTGCTCGGTGTTAAATAACCTATGTTGCAGGTCTTTGAACAACGTTGAAGGCTTCGGTATCTGTCATGTTTTTTGAGCAGATCCTAGTTGAGGCCTCAACCTATATAAAAATGTCCTCACAGAAATTTGTAATGAAGAGATTTTGGCTCGACTCAATTACGTGTCCTCGACTTTGTTTGGAAAGCAAATCTCAAGAAGTCCCTTTAATATTTACGAAAACAATTGGTCAGAGCCATAAATAACATAAGCTTAACACTGAAACCATACAAAAATCTCCTATGGCCTTGTCTTGTAAATTGTAGCTACCATCATTAACTTAGTCTTGATTTGAAATTCTTGTCGGTAAACTACATAAAAAACATCTATATAGCGGAAAAATGTCGCGCCCCAAAAAAATCTGGTAAACTTCAAATTTTTTTTATCGTAAGGGTTCATCGTGAGATCAAGATCAGCCCAGATTTTACTGGGCGTTTAAAAAAATACTCAATTGTGCAAATGGTTAAGAAATAGATCTTTTTTAAACAAAATTTTTCAATTTTTCAAAACTAAATAAAGCATTTTGTATAATTATCGAGTTTAAATTTGCAAAAAATATCCAAAAGTAAAATTCCAGAATTCCAGAAGCCAGCAGGAGTACAACTAACTCTTTTTGGAGCGTTAGAAGAATATTGCCGCAGTTTTAAGAAGTCTACTGTCAGCAAATTTAAAACAATTTGGCTAAAAATGCAAATTTGGTCCCATTTTTGACGTATAAAGTATGATTTTTGAAAAATTTAGCATTAATTCTAGCCAAAAAGCTGGGATTGAACAATAAAGCGACGTTTGTTTATCTTATGAGATAAAATCCATTACAGTGCAGTTAACAATTTTATTATATTTCAGCAAAATTGACGAAAATTTGTCAGAAATACCAAAAATCTGACTAAAAACAGCTCAATTACGTCTAAGAAAAATCTAAACCGCGATAACTCCCTATAAAAAGCGAAAATTAATAAAAAATCTGTTAAGTTCCATATTCAAAGCTGGAGGGGCTTTCTAATGATACCGCTCACAACTCTCTACGATTATTATATCTATCGGTCAAAATTGTCTGAACAAGAAAAACTGATTTGAGTATATAGTTCCTCCCCCACTAAAGTGGGTCGGAACAATTATCTTACTGACCATACTTGTGTTTTCTCTCGCAACCTTGGATGAAATTGAAAACTTTTGTTATGATTTTGATCAGTAGACTCATTATAATGTGACTATCGTTAGGAAGCTTTAATTAATATTTTTGCTCGGTGTTAAAAAACCTATGTTGCTGGTCTTTGAACAACGTTGAAGGCTTTGGTATCTGTCATGCTTTTTGAGCAGACCCTAGTTGAGGCCTCCTCCTATATAAAAAACGTCCTCGACAGAGATTTGTAATGAAGAGATTTTGGCTCGACTCAATTACGTGTCCTCGACTTTGGTTGGAAGTGAAAGTACTATCCTTTACTTTGGCTCTATAAAAGACAAGGTCCTCGATTTTATTTTCAACACATGTAAAATGCCTTTCCCTTGTTGAGACGACCGAACAAAAACGAAGCAAGAAGTGTTCGGTATGTTTGGTTTTCTACGTAAGAAATCGTCGGCATGTTCGGTTTCTCGATCATGCAATTACTGTCAATGTTTATCACCTCCTCAACTTATTATAGGTAGTTTTATGAAGCCTCTATTATTGTGGGTGCGTCTTGCCGACTTAATTGTTAACGAGTACCTGTAATGCAGCTTATATTTATTGATAAGTAACCTAGGAGGTCTATGAGAAGAGGGAAGTCTGAAGTGAGCACATTTTCGACTGAGATGACGTCATTGAGTGCAAAGCAGAGTAGTATGGCGTGACTACTCCTCAACAAGTCACGTGACACCTCCTTTTCTTCCTCTGACATGTCAGTCGAGTTCCAACTGTCTTCAAATAGGTTGAGTCTTCACAGTAGAATTGAAAACAAAACAGAAACTGTCTCCTTTGTTCATAGGATTAACAATGAGGTTGAATTTATCAATCGCACGAGTAGTGCAAAATCTCCTCAACTTTTCACTTTTAACCATATGAGTCACCACTGGCATTTAGAGTAAGTTCGAAAACGGGGGGGGGGGGTTGGTGATAAACTTTCCTGAATTTTAATCGAAGTAGGTGAAAATTTTGCCGAAAACGTGCTCAATTGTGATACGCAATGTTCTGAAAACCCCGAATTTGTAAGAGATCGTCGCACTCCTTTGTTTTAATACGCAATTTTGATCTTTTCAGATTGTGCCCCCCCCCCCCCAATTAGTGGGTGCATATTATTTGCACCGCCAGACGCACGTGCCATATTTTTACATATATAATGATTTACTATGTAATGACACGTGTTCTGTATCTGGGGGAAGGGAGTGCGGGTGCATCGTCCTGATCAGACCGTCGCAAACCGAGTACTTCTGATCAGACTCCCGGGTCAATGTGTCACAGCTAAAAATCGCTAAAAAGTGTAAGATTTGCGGTGAATGCGGTGAATTTTCTTAAGAATATTCACGGCTAAATTCACCGCAAATCTTAGCGGTGAATTTTTTCACCGCTTACAGATTAATATTGGGGGGGGGGTACAAACGAAAAAAATCCCGGAATTTCTTACATGATAGCAGCGCAATTCATGCAAAGTTATGCACTGAATATGCGCTGATACCTCGACACTCATTCAACTGCAATGCTGTTTCTTAAAATCCTCTTGAACCATAAATGCCAAAGTGTTTCTGGGAGACAGTTTCCAGTTTGATTCAATGCTATTTTCCTGAATGTGTTGCTGTTCTGTGTGATGGAGATAGAATGTTGTTCAAATGGTATCTCGTGCTGATGGTTTGGATGATAAAGATCATTTAGAACTGACGCTTGTGACGAGTGAGATTGCAATGTTAGAGGCAAGCTAAGGCACTCCACGTTAGCAAAAGCCAAGTCACCCTCCACAATACGGCGTATCAGCCAACTTTTGCCCACATTTCGAGGACCTTAAAAAGAACATCGTGCAATGTCCGAGACAAAGAGAATAACCGTTATTGTTAATAAAGGCAAAGTCTGTTATAACGATCTTCCGGTTAAATACTGACCGTGTCAAATCAGCCTCCCGGGTTGAGGTTTAATGAAAAAATAATGTAAGATTAGCCGTGAATAACGGTGAAAAAAAATTTTTTTCACCGCAAAGCGCCGCATCTTTTAGCGTTGAATGTGATGAATTTTTGTAAGATTTGCGGTTTTTAGCGGTGAAATTTTCTTTCACCGCATTCACCGGATTTCTTACAAAAAGAAAAAGTTCGAACCTCTCACCTCCTGCATGTCAACAACTTCCTATTCCACTGCGCCATCTGTGACCTACGTCAATGCTATTTCCTTTGAAATTAAGATAAGCGTTGAAATTAGCGGTGAATAAATAAGATTTGTGATTTTAGCGGTAAATTTTTTTCACAGCATTCTGCTGGAAAGCTGATTAATTTTTTTCACCGCTTAAGCGGTGAAAAAAAATTCCACTGCTTAAAATCTTACACTTTTTACTCATATTCACCGCAAATCTTACATCTTTTAGCGATGTTTAGCGGTGGCACCTCGACCCCGGCGCTTTTTGCGGTTTACAATACCCACATATAGAGAGACAGAATAAGAGAGTATTTATTTTTTTTTGGAAAAAGTAACAGAAAGTGTAGAAACAAAATTTGTTGAAAAAAGTTTAATGTTTTCGCGTTCTTCACCTTAGGAGTATCCGAATCGTTTTTTGTTTAAAATATAAAATATGACTTCTTCGTTTGTTTACAATTTTTGAGCATTATATAGACGTATATAAGAAAAAACAGGTTATCTAATGACAGAAAGCCGCTGAGAAATACGATAAATGTCGGTGCAAACATCAAAAACTATATATTTTTTTCATTTCTTCAACCCGAAAAGAATTAAACCAATTATTAAATTGACACCACTGGAAAATTCCGCGTTTAAATTTTATATTTCTGAGTTTAATTGCAGTTTTGTGAATAATTTTTTTTGAAGGAAGCAACAAAAGATCAAAAGTAATTCTGTTTGTAATTTTTTCTTGTTTTTTATTCTGATATGCCCTGACAGCCTTAAGTGGTGACCTTCTGTGATATCATTGAGAAGATATCAGGCACTAGGAACATAGATTTGAAAATTTTGTTTCAGTTGTTCTATTTTGTGTTCTATAGTCATACGCTGACTACCATTCATTGCTCTAAGTGTACTCTTGAACAAAAAGCTTTTTTAATGAGTAAACAACGCTTGATCTCCCGACGGTTTGGTTCTGAAATATCAGTAAAAATTCAACAAAAAACTACTTCACGGGAAAATGATAAAACCCTAGTCGAGGCCGAATGGTTAACTTGTAAGAACTTGCAAGTTTCTGGCAGAGACCTACAAAGCGATTCATCGCCATGCAAGTTTTTTTTCAAAAACATGCAAGTTTTACAAGTTAATCATTCGACTTATAGGTTCTTACAAATTAATTTTTCGACTTATAAGGTTCTTTAAAGTTAACCATTCAACTCGCTGGGTTCTTACAAGTTAAACATTTGACTTGCATAATTTCGTGCAATATAAGTTGTTACCAGATATTTTCTGCCTATCTTGTAGCAAAAACAATTAAACGTTGCAAAATATTATTGTAAACAGATGCTTCACAAATATAGAATATATGGAAAGTGTGAAATGAAACTGTAAAATAAAAATTGGTAAAAAAAAGGAAGGGTCACGAAATTACTGTGAGAAAATTCTGACATATGAGATTGAAACTTCAATCAAAGTTAGATATGGTACAAAATTTTAGGAACACTTGTTAAACGGCAATCGTGAAGAAGCCAATTGAGATCTACGGTTCATTAATTGAAATGCAAAAGGATCTATTGTGTTGACAAAATTGAGAGGTAAACAGTTCATCGACTTAGGTTGCATTGTAAAATGTTATCCAACTTGAGCAACTAACTCTCACGCGCTTTCTACTACGGTAAATGACTGGGTGCTAAATTTATTTAACCAATAAGAGTCGAGCTCAACCGGAACGAAATTGCAAGAAACTTACAGGTAAGCCATTCGACTTGCAAGTTTTGTTCAAGTTTACCATTCGACTTGCAAGTTTTTACAAGTAAACCATTCGTCCTGCAAGTTCTAACAAGTTAACCATCTTTTGACAGAAACTTGCAAATTCTTACACGTTAACCATTTTTGCAAGAAACTTGCAGGTTATTACAAGTTAACCATTCGGTCTAGAACTGGGAATGCGGAAAAAGTTGGGATACTTTGTAACAGTCATATTGCTTGTATTCCGATAGTGTACAGCTCGGTCCGAAAAAAATTATCCGGGCTTTGGGAGTGTTGTTTGATAATTTGAATTAGTTGCTAGTAAGGCTAGTTGGCACCTACAAAAAATGAAAATGATTATTCTGTTAAGGTGTGGAGGTAGAACATGCAAAAGGATAATTTTTTGCTTTCCCTAAACAATTACAGTAACCTAAAATTTCGTGCTCCAAAAAACTGTGTTTTCAAAGCAAAACTAGTAAAAGATTTGTTCATACAACGGTATGGTTTTCAGGTTTTGGTTTTATATCAACTTGTTAGCGAATGGATGTAAAATCGCAATAAAGCTGAAAAATTTAGAACTCGGAAAGCTATTATTTTATTTCTGATTCACTGCCCTTTGACTTGACCTTAAGTTTTCTGCCTTTCCAGCTGTCAAAGTAAGCAAATTTGGAAAATTTGGAAAAATGAGAACCTCATCAAAGTTCAGGACGTCATCATGTGAATAGTAAGGGCTTCAATCTACTTCGTTTCGCCGTGTTTCAATTTTATTTGAGTTTGATAGCTTGATCTGAAGGAGTTGTCGGTCCATTATAGCATTCAGAATGACGTTTTGTGTTAGAAAAACTCAAATTCTTTTTATATTTCTGTTTAAAGCTCATTAAAATGCACACAAGTTTCGCAAATATTTGATTCTAGATAAGTACTTCAAGGCAAAGAGAATTGGAAAAACCTGCTTTTATTTATATAATGATATATATATATATATATATATATATATATATATATATATATATATATAAATATATATATATATATATATATATATATATATATATATATATATATATATATATATATATATATATATATATGTGCGTGTGTGTGTGTGTATGTGTTTATATATATATATATATATATATATATATCATACCAACAAATACTATTTAATCTGACTAACCCATGACGACACAGTTGATTTGTTGGTGTGGACAAGTGGTCCTGTTGTAGCTACTCTGTTGTTGATAAGGTTGCACATGTGGTTGTTTTGATTGAGGAGAACTGACCTCATTTAGAGCCAGAAGTTGTAGATGATAATAGGGACATGCGTCGTGAGTTCATAGAGTGTGTGGAGCTGAGCCTGAAAATGACAACAGTTGAGTCTAAAAAGCTTTTTACAAGGGGTCAATATATATTTTGTTTCGTGAAATGAATAATCCTCAATTAACCAGTCCTATTGTTTTTTATGCCTACCTACTGATGCTGCCTATTGAAGCAACGAGAGATCGGAGGGTCAACAATTTTATATGCCGAATGTTTTATGCAATACTTTCAATAAAATTAGCGTTTCGTGGAATTGAAATCATATGTAATTAGCCCAAAATTTATTGCCCAAATTCTATTATTAATTATTTGAGACCAAATTTAGAGTTTTAGTTGTTCTTGTGAACAGTGCTATGGGTAATTTCAAAGCCGCCAATTGTCTTCTTAATCCACAATTAGATCGAGAAGGACATTTCAGAAAATAATCAACAATCAGGTTTTCTTTCATTTCGGTACTTGGATACTGTTTCCGTGGGAAATGGGTAAATCTGAAGCAAACTTGAATTAAATTCGCTTTGTGTAATTAACTTCCACATATGCTTACAACTCTAAAACATGGGTCGTGAAAATAGGTAAAAAAAGTAGAATTTGTACATACATATGCATATCATCAATTTTTTGGACAGTGCTCACGTAATTATAAAGTTCATATATTTCAAATGCAGTGCTCCGATATTATTTCAATAAAGAACAAGCGTTTCATATGGTTTAAGAAGTTGGTGGTAATTCTTATTTTTCATCTACTGTAAATTTAACAATCGTTTCAAAGAAATATTTGATGTATCTGGGCTCCAAAAAACAAGCAGAACATCGTCATGGGTTCTGAATTAAGACAAGGAAAATTAGAAATGTGCGTTCACACATTAAGTTTCGACCCCGCTCATCTACACTCCTCACTTAATTTTCTACCAAATGAGGGAAATAAAAAAATAACATATCAACATGTCGATCAACAAATTACTATATGAAAAAAACAATCTACCTTAGAGGGCCGAGGAGACTTGTGACTAACATAGTTTGACTACCAAAAAAGACGGCGATTAAAATCAGACAAATGCAAACATTAATTAAGACCAATACTCGATGTCAGTTTTTTTGAAAACCATTAATAACCAAATCAAAATGGCTTTAGATAAAACTTATACTGAAGAAGAATAACTTGTACTTCATGAGAAAAAAATGAGTCTTTTCCTCAATGCGACTAGGTAACAAGTCGACAACAAATGAGCGAAAGGGCAAAAACTAAAAAAAAAACATTGCTTTTTTGAAAGAATTAGTGTCAAACTGATTAGAAACATTATGCATCATATGAATTCATTGACAGATTCTTTACTACCTCCATAGCAAGCGATTGAGACTTTTCATTGTGCAGGATATGTCATAAGACTACAAAAAGACCGACAAATAGAGGCAAAAAGAACAAAATCTTGCAAAGAAAGTTTGCACGAAAACTTTGCACGAAAACGATTTCCCAGCCAATTAAACATCAAACTGTTCAATTAAAACACTGAAACTTTTTTGTTGCTTTTCTTCAAATGACCAGAGGACCGCCCATTATGATGATAATGTGAAAAGTAAAAACAAAAAAACAAAAAAGGACGAAAACGAAAAAATCACGAATGTTTTATAAAAACTGGTTGTACCAAGAACAAAGACAATTTGAGGAACGTAAATCCGCTATAAAGAGCAGATTGTTGTTCAATTGATAAGGGATGAAAATTGTCGATAGAGATGCTACGCTAAAAGTTAACAGAAATAAGATTGGCAAATCTCAGAATTCCATTGCCTATTTTGAGAAAAGTTTACACTATCAAAATTCATAGCCAACTAAACCTTTGCACGAATAGAGTAGACTGTTTATCATGCAATTTATTTGAAAGCTAATTGCGCCTGTCATAAGTGAGACAAAGTCATAACACTGTAAAATAACGTATACAAGAACATTAAATACATGCTGGTTTAAAAAAAAATTCTTAAGGTACTTTACGAAACGACAGTGTTGAAGCCATTAAAATTATAGTATATCAAACGCGAGAATTTTATCGAATAAACAAATCGACTTTGCCCTGAAGACATCAGTCAAAACGTTTAACCAACAGAAAAAACATTGTCTGGTTCAACAAATCAATAAAGAGATCTCTAAATAATGAGGCTAAGTTACGAATGAAATACAACATTACAAAATACGAAAAAACAGCAAATTGGAAAAAGGATAAGTTGAAATATACTTTTACTTTTTTTTGAAAAAATTCAATTTGAAAAACATTACAACCATTAGCTATTTACCGGTATCAGTTAATAAATTCATTTACTTTTCGATAGTTGGTCGCTATGACATTTAATTACCCAATGTTTGTAATTACCCAACGAAATATAACAACAAACACAGGGCAAAAAAACTCAATCAAATTCTGCAAGAGATCGGTGTCGCAGCCCTTGAAACCATATGTATTGAAAACAATTAACATTTTCAGTTACAAATTTTGTAGCAAAAATTAAAAATTTTCAGTTAGATTATTAGGTAAAGTGGTAATTTACCAAGGAAACAATAACAGCATCAAAAAGTGGCAATTATGCACAAAAATCACAAAATTTTGTATGAAAACTCCTAGTTCCAAAACCAAGAAACCGTTCTTTTAAAACAACCCGCCACAGAAATAGAACGACAAAATTTTAATTCCATAAGACTTATATAGGGCGCCGGATTTCAACTAGCTCTCTTCTGAAGTTGACGGAGATTGTGCCAGCTCTCCAATTTCGGCAAACTTAAACAAAGTGGACCAAAAAAGCATATTTTTTGCAATTTTTGATGGAAAAAGCCTGAATTTTGAAAAAGTTATTAAAATTTTTAGCCAAACAAACTCCAATCAAGGAATTTAGCAACGCTCTTATTTCTCTAACTGTAACAATAACACTACCGTTAAAAATTTTAATTTTAAAAAAATTAGATGAAAGTTGTGCCATATTTTATGAAAAATTACTGAAAAACTGAATAAAACTATCGAATATTCACAAAACTTTTAACCTCGATAACTCCAAGTAAAAAACGGAAATTGAAAAAAAATTTTTTAATTCGATATTCTAGGGTGTACGTGCTCTTGATTGATACCACTCACAACTCTCTAAGTTGAATATATCGATCGACCAAAATTGTCTCAACAAAAAACCCATTTGAGTATCTAGTTCTCCCCTCCCCACTAAAGGGGAGTCGGAACAAAAATGAGTATATTGTGGATCAGTTGCAATTGTTGATCTCACACAATGATCGGGTGCATATTTTTAATGATCGGGTGCATATAAACAAATTCATGATTTTCACTTTTTTTTCTGATGTTCAAGGTTTCGTACAAAAGAATTTTAAAAAAATAGCAAAAAATACCCTTTTCCTGATTGAAATTTCCTTTCAATTTGCCGGAGACACTAAACTGATTTGTTGTATAAAAAATAATTTGAGCCGAAATCTGAAAATGTGTAACATTTTTTGATAAGTCTTGATAATTCTTGCTTAATCGTATGAACTTCTGCTAAATCCTGTTTTATAGTGCTTTCAACTCCGATTACCCTACAATCTAATTCATAATGGTCAATTATAAACTTACAAAAATTGTCCATGTGTCCGGCTTTAGTGAAACCCATACGTTTTTTGATATTGTCGCAATCTTTGATTTTAAGCTATAAGAAGTCACGAGAAAACATCATATTTCATTGTTTTCTCAAGATCTGATTGGATCGCCGTGAAAGTGAATTATTGATCTGAACTGAATCTCCATCAATGTTTGGCAGTTCTGTCTTATTGTGATAATTAATATCAAACAAACAATTCTTTTTTATTCAACCAGTTTTGTCGAGATAAAAACAAAATTTGAATAAAATGTTATTTTTTTCGACAATTTTTATTTAGGAAGTTCATTTGAGATTCTTGCACATAAATGCTACAAACTCCTCCGACTATCTTATAAAGAAATAACTAGTATGAAAACATTTCTGTGGAAAAGTCAACAATTTCCTACGTTTCGAACCCAACATTCTAATTTTTTTCTGCGTTTAAAGTAAAACAAACACAATAGGAAGAACATGCCGACAATTTTCTCTGGCTAGAAACCAAACATACGGAACGTGGTATAATATAGCTAACAATTATCTATATAATCGATCGTTGAATATCTTTCTGGGGTGGCCACCCGATTCAATATACCCCGCCCACATTATCCGGTCATTTCGGAAAAATTGTTGTCAATTTAACGCTTAATATAATCACTTTTCATAAAAATTAACAGATACAGCCAGTTATTTGTTTACTAAATACATACGAATGAGTGGAAGTTGTTGAAAAGATATGAACTAACCGTCTTCTGTCATCGTTGTTTCCATATGTGGTAGATGTTGAGTTGGTACTACTATTGCTACTGTTATTATTTATAATGGAAGTAGTTATCATTTCTTCATTTGAGTTGTTATTCCTACTTAGCTGGAGAGCGGGAGGCTTTTTGTTCCTCTTCAACATACTGTGAACGAAAAACTATCTTTTCCGAGCAATAACTGCGCTAAAATAGACACAAAACAAGCATGCTATCTTCTCTTCTGTTGTGAATTGTTAAAAAGTGAAGGCTTGAAAAACGTTTATTTGATCTTGCGTTCTCGCTTCAGTTTGAGTGCAATAAGTGCCTTCTTGTTTTATTTGCATTTGACACTGATACACCAACTGTTTTTCTCATAAGATTCAATAAATGGATGTTTTAGGAGAGTTATTTGATCAAAATTTTAGGAACCGAAAAAATCTGCAAAATCTGTTGTTAATTTTGCCAAATCTTACAAGAGGATGTTAACCTTCCAAGAAAATCTTGCAAAATTTTGTTAGTTTTGCAAGATCTTGCCAGAAAATCTTGCAGGATTATGAATAATCTTTCAAGATCTTGCAAGACTCTTGCAAGATCAACACCCTGAATCGACTAGGGAAGTATCACTTGCATTCTAGAAAAGAAACAGTATAATATTGTGAACTTTGGCTCATTCGATTGTCTGCACAAATAATTGCAAAAATTTAATTATTTTCAGAATAAAATCTGAATTTTAAAACATAGTCAGAGTAAAAATCAGTAAGAAAGTTCCATGATGCAGCACTGAAATATTATGGGGCCCAAATCACAGTTACCATAAATGATTTTACACAAGTTTCATATAGAATCAGAATATTTAGGGTGGAGGTTTTGCCCAATTCACAATTCCACAATTGTTCCTAGAATCTATCTTTAGAAAAAACTACTGGACTGGATAGTAACTTCACAAACCTTCTACTCTTAACTAGACTAAAGGGTTATACCAGGCCCTCCGTTCGAATCTTAAAGAAAGTATTTTCAGGCGCTATAGAACTGTAGTCAATTGCCAATAATAATGATGATATTAGAATATGTTTGTAATGCCTCTCAATGTTAAATGATATTTTAGCTTCTAAGAAGTGTTTTACCAAGTGAAATAAATTGATGACTCTAAGATTGAGAACTATACCAGGTCCTCAATTCACTTTCTAATTAATCGATCAACCAATATACTTAAAACAAATAGTAGATGACGTCAGGAGCTCGTCGTTGTTCACTCCACAACCCAACCAGACGAGTATTAACCAACTTGATAGAACGTTAATACATTGCCCATCAGGCACTTCAGATTACTCCAGACCTTTTTAATTGTCTACTTGGTTAATCATTCCATACTACATGGGTTACTTTAACTTGCCAACTCTTCTACGAGCAGGCAGGCCTACACTCAGAGTGACTTCACCAAGCGGTCTCCTAGAAGGAGCTTGGCCAATTAATACTCTCAGCAGTCAATCGTCTTGATGTTGTCCGGTGTTCGATGCTGTCCTCCAGTTCGTTAACCTAACTTAACCTAATTACTGATTGGTTGATCGCTACTTTACTAGTCACCAAACTAATTAAAATCCAATAAATTGAAGCTAGATTGAGTATGATTTCAGATCCTTAGAGATGTATTGTGAAGTTACTAAAGTTGTACAGTTACGCTGTTGATTAACAGAAAACGGAAAGAAACGATTAAGACTTAGCCAGTCCTAATTAGGACAGGCTATGGTTCCCTCAGAACAACTAGTTACAAATGCCTATGAGTGCCAAGTATCGAAGCGTTTAGCAAATACCTACTACATAACAGTTTAAGCTCTACTAAGTTATAAGAAAAGGTCTAAAAAAAGAAAGTAGTTGAAATTTTGCTAAGTTAATTTAATGAAAAGTATAGTTACCACACTGTACCAGTTCAAAAAAATATTACAATTTTCAGTTCCACGACAGAGATCTGTTAACTCACTCGTCTAATAAAATTTACTCCGCAATTCGGATTATCACGACAATATAATTATTTTCAGACTGATTTTGGTTACAACAGTTGGCTAAAATTGAGACGTATATATATATACTGCTTATCTATGTTTGGTTATGATAGTTTAGTCCTATTTTTACCAAATGTTCCGAATCTTTGTGTGAAAAATACCTTTTTGGGAAAAGTTTTCAGAAGGTCATTCATGACCTTGATAACCTAGGCCCCTAATTTGGGTTCTAATCCAAAATTAAGTGGGTGAGATTTTTGGTGTTCAATGTATGATATAATCTTTATCAGAGTCAATATTTACTTGTTCAACCATTCTCATCAATTTAAAGTTCTTCACCATTACTATCTTTGTACAATTTCAAATTTAGAATCCGCTTTCGAGGAATAATTCGAGGTCAGTATTAATTTGGTTCTTTTCCGAAAACCGCTTAAGTTTACCTTTCCATTCCTACATCCCACCCATCCGGACTAAACTATTCTCCTGAATAGTATAATACAGTTAAATTAGTATAACGTAAAAATATATAAAAGCACCATCATCATTTGTTTTGGTACAACAGTTTTATTGGACTTGAGAGTCTTTTGGTTCGCAATCTCTCTACAAGGTCAAGTCTTTCCTCCGTATGAGTTGCCTTCCCAGCATTTCTGATTCGATCAGTGGGCGGACTCTCCATCGGATTTATCTTTTCTTTCAAAATGTAAGGTTTCTCCACTTTCAAATTGGTTGCAAGCAGGAATTCACGCATCCATGATAAGGTTTTGGAAACGCCATTTGTTATGAAGTTAGAACAATCCAGGACTTCAATTTAGTCTGCTCTGTCATCAGTGGTCAACGTCGTGGTGTGTTGTTTTCTTCTCTGTGTATAAAATCTGGCTGTCGTCACGAACAGAAGGCTCCAGTGATCAGACGACAAGGCAGGGTGACTGGTCAGGTCAGCTTTGATTGGGCCTCCATCATGAAAGTAGAGTATTACAACTGATGTAAAGTAGTGGACCAATCGAATGCCTCAACCGTCTCAACCACACTGAAGATGCGAGTTAATTCAAGGTTGATATAATATTGAGTGGAAGTTAAGTTGATCCCCTGAACATGTTGTCTGTTTCCCTTTACTTTGTTCAAAGAAATCCGAAGTCAACTGTGTAAGTTCGTAGCCATGGTTGTAGATGAGGAAATGATGAGAGATTTTTATTGGAGAATGCATGTTCTTCTACAGTGGTACCCTTCACTCAAATATAGTCAAGTGAATTTTAAGCATCTAATCAATTAGGTTGGTTACTGCG
This sequence comes from Convolutriloba macropyga, assembly GCF_964194025.1. NCBI lineage: Eukaryota > Metazoa > Xenacoelomorpha > Acoela > Convolutidae > Convolutriloba > Convolutriloba macropyga. Next base: position 42,145,278 of record NC_134468.1, on the reverse strand, counting down.
CCAATTGATTGAGTAATAATCTCTCCATATATTTAGAAAGAATACTACAGAGTTCTGCAAGAGGCCTTTTTTTGTATATCTAGCAAAACTGCAGAGGTTTTGCTATCTTATTTTTTTGTTACCAGTTGTTACCCCTTTCTCTCAGAGAATTTTATTTCCTAAACGGTTGCATTCACGGAGTAATATCATCCAAAGAAAAAGAACCCATTTTAATTTCGCTCGTGCTTTTTTTTAATTAAAACTCGCATTTATTAACAACGATGTTAAATTCTGGCAGATTAAAATAAATGATTTAGTACTGGGAGGAAAAGTACTCTAATCAGTGTGGACAATGTTCTAATGCACCGCATACTGCTGACTTTTATCCACGGTTCAAAAGAAATTAAAAGTGATTTTGGAATCCCTTGTTACATAGCCAAGTAATCCAGTTTCTATTTGCGGTTTGGGATTTCTTTTTTTCAGGTCGAATATTTGCTTCCATTTTTTTTTGATAAGAGTTGCCTATTCGAGTTAAAAAAAGTATAATAATCCAAAGAGTTGAACTGATTCCCTTGTTGCATTTCTCTGACCCTGCAATCGTCGCCAGCGCATAAAACCTAGGAGAAAAGAAAACAACTTCTATTATTAGGTTTTGTTTGTAGCACATTTTGAAAAAAAAGCAATACCTTCTTTGTTTCTTTTGGCAAACGAAACAATACCTTGATAGAAAAATTGCTCGAAAATTCTCATTCTTATTTTTTAAAATTTTTTTAAAACAATACTCAAGTGGTTCGCTAAGTTCCTAGCTTTTGTTGTTGCTCAAAACCTTTTTTTTTAAAAAAAACAAATTTCGTTTTGATTGCTTACGGTCCTTTCCTGAGAAAATCTTTCAAAAAATGACAAAAAAAATTTCGTTCATTTTGAATAAGTGTAAGAGCAATAACTAGAACGAATTAAAACAAAACAACAATTGAGTGACTAGATTTTCAACCAGCACCGAACAACAAACTTTAGGCAGTCTATTTTGTGTTGCATTTTAGAAAGTTTCTATGAGTAACTGAACGTCTTGGTTTTCCAATTCTTTTGCTCTGGTCTCAACTTCGCTTTGTAGCTAGGGCGCAACCTCTACTATAGTGGCCGATTTGCTTGCGTTTACTACAGCGCACTATTTTTCTTGCGGTTGATTGCTGACGTTCAATTAGATTCTGTTGCCCTTGAAGCAACCGGTGCATGTCCCCTCGAAGCTGCTGTTGTTCTTTGAGGAGTAGCTCTAGTATTCGGAAAAGATCCGCTGCGTCGCGCCTAAGTCATCTCAGCTTCCATCATCTTGAGGCCTGTTTGGAGTAAGATGGACAATGGTCGTAGTGCTCCACTTGTCCGAGTCGTCTTGGGCTTGCTTCATGGTCAAATCCATAGCTTTGCCTAGGTTTACAGATAATCCGATATAAGGCATCTCTCTCAGATGTTGCCTGAGTTGTTCGTCTCTAAGTCCCTAAAAAAACAATCAGCTAGCGAGGCGATCCATTTTTGGAGTGCTGATGTTTGGATCCGTTTTCCGGCAAACTTTTACTGACCTGTCTGCCCAGCTTGTCAAGCTCTCTCCCCTCCGCTGTAAGGCTGGCGGGAATTTGGAGGTGGCATCTGACATCTCTGTTCTTTGTCCAGGTAGCTTCCTGTCTTTTGATTTATTTTTCAACCTCGGAATTCTTTTGGATTCCGATGGTGAAGAGCCAACTTCAAAAAAAAGTCTACGGGAAACGTAGTTCATCAAGAATGAAAGGTCAATATAACTATCTTCTAATCAGAAGAATCCCTCTGTGGTCGCCAATACAGATTCTGAATATTTAGGGTGGAGGTTTTGCCCTATTAACAGTTCCACAATTGTTCCTAGAATCTATCTTTAGACGAAACTACTGGACTGGATAGTAACTTCACAAATCTTCTACTCTTAACTAAACTAAAAGGTTATACCCGGCCCTCCGTTCAAGTCCTAAAGAAATTATTTTCAGGCGCCATAGAACTGTAGTCAATTTCCAATAAAAATGATGAAATTAGGAGATGTTTGTAATGCCTCTCTATGTTTTATGATATTTTAGCTTCTAAGAAGTGTTTTACCAAGTGAAATAAATTGATGACTCTAAGATTGAGCCTATACCAGGTCCTCAATTCACTTTCTAATTAATCGATCAACCAATATACTTAAAACAAATAGTAGATGACGTCAGGAGCTCGTCGTTGTTCACTCCACAACCCAACCAGACGAGTATTAACCAACTTGATAGAACGTTAATACATTGCCCATCAGGCACTTCAGATTACTCCAGACCTTTTTAATTGTCTACTTGGTTAATCATTCCATACTACATGGGTAACCTTAACTTGCCAAGTCTTCTACGAGCAGGCAGGCCTACCCTCAGAGTGACTTCAACAAGTGGTCTCCTAGAAGGAGCTTGGCCAATTAATACTCTCAGAAATCAATCGTCTTGATGTTGTCAGGGATTCGATGCTGTCCTCCAGTTCGTTAACCTAACTTAACCTAATTATTGATTGGTTGATCACTACTTTACTAGTCAGCGAATTAATTCAAATCCAATCAACTGAAGCTAGACTGAGTATGATTTCAGATCCTTAGAGATGTATAGTGAAGTTACTAAAGTAGTATAATTACGCTGTTGATTAACAGAAAACCGAAAGAAACGATTAAGTCTTACCCAGTGCTAATTTTACAGGCTATGGTTCCATCAGAACAACTAGTTACAAATGCTTATGAGTGCCAAGTATCGAAGCGTTTAGCAAATACCTACTACATGACAGTTTAAGCTCTACTAAGTTATAAGAGAAGGTCTAAAAAGAGAAAGTAGTTGAAATTTTGTTAAGTTAATTTAACGAAAAGTATAGTTACCACAGTAAACCAGTTCAAAAAATTATTACAATTTTCAGTTCCACGACAGGGATCTGTTAACTCACTCGTCTAATAAAACTTACTCCGCAATTCGGATTATCATGACAATATAATTATTTTCAGACTGATTTTGGTTACAAAAGTTGGCTAAAATTGAGACGTATATATTCTGCTTATCTATGTTTGGTTATGATAGTTTAGTCCTATTTTTACCAAATGTTCCGAATCTTTGTGAGAAAAATACCTTTTTGGGAAAAGTTCTCAGAAGGTCATTCATGATTTTGATGACCTAGGCCCCTAATTTGGGTTTCTAATCCAATATTTCGTGGGTGAGAATTTTGGTGTTCAATCTATGATATAATCTTTATCAGAGTCAATATTTACTTGTTCAACCATTCTCATCAGATTAAATTTCTTCACCATTACTATCTTTGTACAAATTCAAATATAGAATTCGCTTTCGTGTTGGGAATAATTCAAGGTCAGTATTATTTTGGTTCTTTTCCGAAAAACGCTTAAGTTTAACTTTCCATTCCTACATTGCATACTAATTGATACCAATAGGAATCACTGTATCAAACCATGTTTCTCTCCCATGTCACATCGATCATGTATGATTTCTTTGGTTTCATATAAGGATCTTGTACGATTTTTTTGCAGTCACTCAAAAATCGTACTAGGAAATAAGCTATCATTTGTGGAGCATAATTGATCCTCGTATGAGCACTAAGAAATGACGACCGTAATAATTTTGATTTTTTTGATAGAATGAAATCGGCTGTATTTGAGACTGATGTATACGTTTGTTCTTGAACTACGAGGTAATTTCCGTCAAAATAAATCCCTCTCAACTAAGCCACTCAAAACGAAATGGGAAACTGTTGCTGTGAAGTTAAAGTCTCTTCTGGCAGTTGACTTGCTGGGATAACCATTATATTTTACAACACCTCGATCTGATCATCAGAGTCACCAATAATATTTCTAACCTCAAAAACAAGTTGCAATCAAACAATATATTAATAGAAAGAAAAAAAAACAGCCAAAATAATGAGTCGTAATTTCTGTTGAATCTTATGACTAAATCAAATGATAGGCCGTCGAAGGCACACTAAGTATATACTAGTGTCTTTAACTGATACTAAAGCCTGAAATAACTGCAAATAGGTACCATTGAAACACAAGAAGACAAAAAAGAGACAAAAAGAATTCAAAATTCTGTACATGCAAAAAAATTTTTTCTAAAAAACTTTTCGGATCGGCTTCGTTTTTACTACTTCGTTCCCCTTATTGCTTCACTACGTGAACTTATCGTTCAAAAAAGACGCCGTAACAGTACGATCTAATAACTCTCGGCAGTATAACTTGATCCGATTAAAACACTTTGCCCCTGTGTTTGCGTTGATATTATGTATGAGAGGATGAGTGTTAGGGCGAATGTGCGTATAAGTGCGCGAGTGACGAAGTATGCGCGTGCAAAGCATTCGCATGTGGTGGTGGTGGTGATGGTGGGTGAGTATATGGGTTTGTATATATATGCTCGCGTGTTAATGTGTATGCCTGTGCCTCGTTTTTTTGCATATCCAAGCAGGCCTCTGTGTAATAAGATAGAGAAGTTAGCTTTTCGTTTGTCTTCGGATATTTGATAGCTACAAAACTATGCTATTTGAATATGGTTGTTTAAGTAGACTTAATTATGGGCTCATCATGGAGTTTTAATCTGATCAAGTTATACTGCCGAGAGTATTTAGATTGTAATGTTACGGTGTCTTTTTTGGAGACCATTCGGTCTCAATCTGGGATTTTATAGCAAAACTTTTTAAACGGTTGTCGCTGATAAAATAAAGCTGTGTCATCCCGAGAAAATCAGTGCAGAAGTCGGAAGTAGTGGCAATCCCTGCAATTAATATTCTGACGCCAAGTTAAGAGCTGCTTAAGATAGTTATAGGATAAAAATATGTAGTCTATGACAGAATTTAAACACCAAGTCGATAGTAGCAAAAAAGGAGTCAAGCTCTGAGCAATGTTGTTCATTTACTTTTGCAAAAACATTTCAGCAGGTTTTTTTAGAATGCAATGTGACCTTGAGTGGATTGCTGTAGCTGTCTTGCAAGTATTTTCATTAGCTGATTCCGAATCTCTTTAAATTGCTAAAGCTTATGATCAATTTTTTTGTTTGCTCGAATATCTGTTTAAGAATTGACTAGTAAGTTACCTTCACAACCAGCTGGTTGAAGTTAAGTCAAAAATAATATTTAAGCTTAGTTTTCCGTGACGATGTTTGAAATTAAACTGAAATAAAAATGGAGGTTCCGTGTTCATTTTATAAGTGAAAAATTTGAAAAAGTCTTCAAGGTGGTAAACTAGCTGTTATGAATGTTGAAATTTTAAGAGCGCAGGTCTTTTTGTATGATAAAGATCTTATGGGGATTTTATATAGTTGCCTTTGTTGTTTTTCAGTGAAATAATAATGTTCTTTGGTCCTCCTCTGAACGCCATCAACCAGACTTGCGAAGAAGTCAAGTTACAAAATATTGCAACTGAAGTGAAATGTGACAATGTTAATTTTAACATGATTTATCTTCTTTGATTAACCGTAAGCAAAAATTGAGTTTTAAAAATAGAAATGAAGCGAAACAATTTATTTTCTCAACTCATTATAATTTAATGGAGCCCAGGGAATTGGAAAGGGAAGATAATTTTTGATAAAGTTGCTCCATTTTGGTTAAAATAACCTATTTTAAATTGTAATTGGAAAGATGCTTAAGAGATATGTATAAAATAGCCCCAGGTGAAGTTGTGTGACTGATTGACTTGGAATGTTTTCACTCATAATGAATAGCACTTTCACCACCTTATAACCATTATGTATCAGAATCAGTTCGTGAAATATCGGTTCAAGCTCACAGAGTCAAGCGACAGCCATTTAGAGTGCGATAAAAAACCCACTCGGATTTGTGTGTGTATGCGCGCGCGCGTGTGTGTGCGTGCGTGCGTGTGTGTGTGTGTGTGTGTGTGTGTGTGTGTGTGTGTGTGTGTGTGTTTGTGTGTGTGTTTGTGTGTGTGTGTGTGTGTTGTGCGAGAGCCAGTGTTTGTTATCCGCTTGACTAATTTTCGTTTTTAGAAAGTCAAACGTGCATGTTCCCAGAACTCAAACGAGCCAAATTTTTCTTGCGTTCCTCTGTTCTCCACTGCACTCCAGTGTACCATGTCGAGTCAAGCAGATAATTCTCCTCCGCTATTTTTCGCGCCTGCTCGAGCATTTGCAAAGCTAGTTCATCATCAGGGAAGCAGTCGGACCATTCTTTTAGGACCAAGATCAGTTGAGTTTCAAGCGCAGCACCAAATTGTTCATAAAGCTTGAATACTTCAGCGTAAACTTCAGAAGCTTGTGTCCGTCGTCCGTTGAATTTTAAAAGATCTGCGTATTTTTTAATTAAATAAGCAGCTTCATCGTGTGAGCCAAGAGCTCTGAGAACCTCTTTAACGATCAGGCCGAGAGTTTCAAAAAGGGAACTCTTCGCCTTTTTGTTCCTTTTCACAGCCTGCAGTTTTTCCCGATAATAGAAGCAGTTAACCTGAGCCGTCTCCACCAAATGTATTGTAGTCAATTGTTCTTGGTTGGCAGTATTTGACGAGTTTAACCAAACCTCATAGTAACTGAGGGCTCTTTCAAAGTGACTGGCTGCAGCTACTCTCTGCCAATCATAAACTCTGATGCTATTAAGAGCGTTTTTGTTCGTACTTTGGACGAAGCGAGCCTGTGTGAAGCATATGTAACCATTACAAAAGTTGATGGTAGCCGGTAATTCTTTTGGGTCCCACGCTTGCCTAGAAGCTCTCTCGATTTTATCTCTTGCCAATATTAGGTTTTCATCTCCTTTCATTACTCGCAAGATGTGAGATAAGAAGCACTGACAAATAATGACATGAGCTGTCATTTCCAATTGAACAAATAAGTTCTCTAGCTTCTCGGCTGCAGCATTTAGACGTCTTTTCAGGCCTCCAATCTTGCTGAGAAACCATAAACCTGATAATAGCCAATAACACGAGAAAGAGTTCTCAGCTCGGAGATTCTCGCAGAAAATGGACAGCTGCTCAATTTGACTTGAGGTGATTACTTCCAAGAAATTTTCGAAGTTTCTAATATCGTTGTTGACTTCACCAAGCACACTTTCAAATTTGTCCTTTTCAAACTGTTTTTGTGCGACTGTCAGGAGTCTCTCCCAATATGTCAGAATGTAGCAGGACTTCAGTTTAATTTTTTGCTCAGGAGGTGTTAACATAGGCGACTTTGTACACTCCTTTATGTACGGATGCAAATAGTACCGTCTTGTTTCTGGGCTAAACTGCACCAAACACTGATCGGTGCAGGCTCTTAAAGCGACAATACCGCAACCACTATTGCTCTCACATTTACTGAAGAGATCTATTAATGTAGTTTTATCGAAGTTAATTGTGAACATGCTAGCACATTGCATTGCCAGTTTTTGATGGAATGTGAGCCGGTCAAAAGATAATTTAACCCTTTGGTTAAGTTGAACATTCCAGTCATCACTCTTTTTAAGACTGTCTAGCTCGTCAGCTGATAGATCTCCCGAGCGACTGGCGAGAGAATGCATTATCATCATGATGAGAGGTATGCCATTGGCCATCTCAACAATTTTATTAAGAATATCATCGCCAAGTTTATCTCGTGTTTCTGCAACCAGATTTTGTTTCTGCAACCACGCAAGACAATCTTCATCGGCTAATGGCCTCAACTCCAAGGAACGACTGCCTCCATAAATAATGGTTTTCTTTCGAGCAGTGCAAATAAACTTGATATTTTCTTCCACCAAAGCCAGTTTTTGCACAGACTCACCTAACTGGTTTGATGACTGGGCATCTAAGAGTGTGTCTACGTTATCCAAAATGAAAAGAAAATGCATGTGTTCCTGCTCAACCAAGTCTCTCAAATGGTTAATAACTAAAGAAAGAGCATCCTCGCTTTCCAGAGCAGCATGCCTAACTGCAGGAAATAGGGCGCCGATAGTTCTGCCGATTTCATTCTTGATGTCTGCATCCGATTTTCCGACCAGCTTGTGGTCTTGAAATTCGACAAACAAGTTTATACAGTTGTCAGCTTTGCCGCTATCTCCGCTGGCTCTCACTTTTTGCTTAGCATATTCGGTGGCGAGGGAAGTTTTGCCAATTCCAGGTGGTCCAGTGATCAAAATACATTGGGAATTCGACATCACTTGTCCAACGAGTTTAAGATCTTTCATTCGCCCAGCAAGTTCATCTGCATTTCTGAGACTCAAATTGCTCTTTGGTTTTTTCTTTTCAGCCAAAAATCCCTGTCGTCTCTCTAAAGCCTCAAATCTCCTATCTTGTTCGGAAAACTTTGCATCATGGTGCCGCAGCTGGCTACCATGCGCCGCAACTTTTGAACCAAGCTCAGAGATTTTTGATTTAACGACTTGCAATTCTTTCACTACTTTTTCAAGATGCTCAATCCTGCTTGCTAGCTCCAATCGATCGCTTTCAAGTGTCTTCACAAATGACAGTATCTCTTCCGGATGGTTCTGACAGAAATGCTGGAATGTCTGATATTTGTTCTCTTCCAAAAACTTCAGGCATTGATCGAGACTAGGAAAAGTGTTCACATTAAACTCACTGCCACTGATTACATTCATGAAATTCTCATAGTCCTGATTATACTGATCGTCAGTCAACTGTTCATTAGTCCGATGTGCACATGGATTCCTCTGCGTTGTTATAGTTTTAAAAACTCTGGTGATTGAAGGTTCCTTTGGATCATTGACATCTCCGATGCTCTGCTCATAGACTTCGTAGAGTGTTGAGGTATCACATTGATCCAATTGTGGCATCGTACCTTTAAAATACTTTTTTGCTACCTTATTAATAACCTTTGAAATTTGTTTGTCGGTCTTTTTGATGTATGCGTCCCACTCTATCCCGTCGTGAAGTTCTATCAATGCATGTTTCGTTAGATCACGTGACAAATGGTCACAAGTCCGTCGACCAAGATACAACAATCGCATGAACAACTCTTCGCCTTTACTGATGGTATGATTTGCAGCCATTATGGATATTTGGCAAAAATTAACGAGCGAGATAATCCAGTTGCAGTGTATATAATCACAAACAAATTTGAACTTGAAATCTTAAAAATGTTGGCTTGTTATTCTGAAACAAAATATAACTATGTGGCCGCAAGTCGCATGTTAAGCCAACATTGAAAAGAATTTAAAGGAAAGAGAAGCTTCAAATCGCGCTAATACCATTTGTGCAGCGAGGACGTGTGGCAAAAAAAGGAAAACATGTCACGGCAGTGGAAAAATTTTACAAGAACTAAGACTAACTCAGACGATAAATCGTAGATCTTCACAGAGAAAGCGCACAAAAACGTGTGCTAGAATGGCATGTGCGTTCTAGTAAATAAATACTGTCTTCACAAAAAGATTGTCATACGGAATGGATTTTATCATCAGAATATCCATTACCGTATTTTAATTCATTTTCATTTGATCATCCCATTTCAAGGGTAGATTCTTCTATTTAGTTCTTCAAGTGCTTTTATTCAGTTTTTCATACTTATTTCAGTTAATTTTGATGTCTGTTCAGGTTCCAGACAGGAAGCTGTCTATTCATGAATGTAAACAAATTTCAAGTACTTCCTTATGTGTGATTAACCTGTGATCTAGTGCAACTTCCTTTTAATCTAAATTTTGTCTTAATCTTGTTTCATTCCTCTCATTTGCACTGCTGCAACTCAGTTTGTAATTTAACTTTAGTCAATTGCTCTTCAATTTAGATAGCTCAACATAAGCTGAGCCATTCGCATCGCGAATACTAGATTCGTAACTGAGAATTCAAATAAAAGAAAGTAAATAGGCAAACGCGGCGCAACAGTCTTCCCAAGTTCAACCAAGAGACATTCGCTACACAATTGACTTGTCAGAAAGTAGTTGAGTACAATATGGCGCAATCAGCAGCTGACTCTTTAAAGACTCCTCTCCACATCGACGCCTTTTGGGAGAAACCAACCATCGCACCTCCACTTTCGTGGGACAAGTGGACACAACAGTGGAAGTTAGCATTGTTAGTGAAAGGAGGGATCCAACTTGAAACTTTGATCAATGGACCATCATCAGCAGTAACGTATCCACCCGAACCAACATTGAAGAGCCAGTGGAGAACCACACGCAGGCAACCGAGAGAGAACGGAAAGTCCGCAATCAGCAATTAAAGGTAAATTGCTAGAAACGATGCAAAAAGATAGACGAAATTGGTATTTTTTGTGGAGCAAACCCTGGGGACTTTGCGAACAAAAAGCCGTATCACTACTCTACCTGTGCATCGGAACAGAGGGCCGTCGCATTTTTTAGAGCAAATACCCTCACTTCCAAATCGAGAAACAACCTTTCAAGGACTTTTGGCAAGCGATGGATGATTTTTTCACCCAAATCCGAAATATAATTTACAATCGTTTCGTTTTTTTTGTTCCAAACAACAAAAAGGTGAATCGGTAGAGAATTTTTATGGACGTCTAATTGAATTAGCAGAAAACTGTAGTCTGGGAGACGCGGAAACTACGCTATTTAGAGATGCATTTATACTCAATATGCAAGATCACGAGACTCAAAGATAATTGTTGAAAAAAACCGTCTCACCAACGAATGCTCTTGAAGTGGCAATACACATGGAAATGGGGGCGCAAAACCAACAGAAAGTAAATTAAAACTCGAACACTACCACGCAATCGGTTAATGCTATTAACAATTTTTAAAGACGCAATTGCAACACGAAAAACTAACATTCTCGCAGAGATTTTACTCGCTACCCAACCATCCCCCAGAACTATCAGTATAATAGCATTTGCACTAATTGTGGACAATGATGAAGTCATAACCACCGTCAAATTTGCCCAGCAATTGGAAAGAAGTGTAATAATTGTGGTATTCCGGACATTTTGCACGGAAGTTCCAAAAGCCGAAAAAGTCACAAAATCAGACACCTGAACCTCCCCAAACGAATGTGAATCAGATCGATGCAAATGTTGAAAAAAGTGATGATGAAGAAAGTGTAAACTATATTATAAGCTACCAACAACTCTATGATCAAGTCTAGGACTAATTACGGAAGAGATTCAGATGAATATGTAGCCGCCATTTCCTATAACTCAGCAATTTAAATTGAACCTCTTAATGCAAAAATCAAATTTGGGAGTGTCCAGGTAAATGCAATGATTATTTCAATAAGTGTAGCCAGCCTCATCACAAAGACTCTAGTAAATAGAATTCCTAAAACTTAGCCATTTGCAAAATGGACCACGACAAAAAAGGACAAAGATTTGAAAATTTTTCTAAATGAAACGATCAAAGTACTTGGGAAACTCACCACCACGGTGACTTACAATGATTGGACATGCAAAGAAGCTCCCTTAACAGTTGTAGAGGATGGACAAAAATTAATAATCGGGAGAGATCTCTTCAACAGTCTTGGTCTCGCAGTTGTTCAACAACAAGCAAAAAGTGGTAAATGTGTTAACCATATTGATAATTCTACATGTAAATTAAAGTGACAATCGCCTCGCAATTTCTATATCTAGTGTAAAGAGTGGGACTCTAAAAGACTCATGTAGCGAAATCAAATTTTCATCGAAACTTTACAGAAAAGCATCAAAAACGTCGACGCGGTCCGATTAACTTGCAACCTAGAGGCACTGTTGAATTAGATAAATTACAGAAAGAAAGACATATTGAAAAGCTAACTAATTGTTCTGATGAACACTTCATATCTCCGATAGTAATCAAAGTAAAGAAAATCAATCTAAAAAAATAGCACTTGACTCTGAAGTTCTAAATAAATCCACCCACAAAAACAAATATCAAATGCCTAACATTGAAATGTTAACTGACTCAATTTCACAACACCTTACAAATACTCAAAACGCACAACAAGCATAATTTTCAACAAAAGATCTTAATTATGTTTTTAGTCAGTTACAATTGCATAAAGGCACTGCAAAACACTGCATTTTTAATATCATTTGTGGAGAATCAACTGACACCTATAGATTTGATTCTACGGTCTCACAGACGTGCCAGCAGAATTTCCGTAGAAAGCTATGGAATGAAAACTTGTAGGTCTTCAAAACACTGATTGCTTTCTCGACGACATTATTATTGTTAGCACAGGATCTGAATCCGATCATCTAAGTTATGTCACTAAATATCTCAAAAAATTAGACGAAAATAACTTAAGAAATAATCTTTGAAAATGCCGCTTCACAAAAACAGGAATTGAATGGCTTGGGTACAAGTTTATCCAAACCGGCATTTCACCACTTGAAAATAAAACCGTAGCTCTATTAGCAATACCACCACCTTCGACATTAGAACGCTTAAGATCCTTTCTTGGTCAGTACACTATATTAGTAAATGCATACCAAATTTAGCAACACTTTGTCATCCTCTTAGACCACTTCTAAAAAAACTACTATATTTGTATAGACTGAGGAACACAATAAACATTTCAAAATCATAAAAAATAAAATTGCTGCAAGTAGTGAAAATAGTCATTACAATGCTAAACTAGATGTTCGGGTTAAATGCGATGCTTCTTGCTCCGGATTGGGAGCTGCACTTGAGCTGAATACGCCTGACGGATGGAAACCCATAAAATTTGCGTCACGATTTCTAAATCCAACCGAAGTGCGCTAGAGTGTTAACGAATTGGAGCCATTAGGAGTCGTTTGCTCAATCGATTACTTCAAATATTATCTGTACGGAAAGTATTTCACAGTCATAACAGACCATCATGCATTATTATCAATTTTAAAAGAACTTAGATCAAATAAATCCTATAATAGCCGTCTCTCTAGATGGATCGTCCGTCTACATTCATATAACTTGGTAATTGAACATATGCCTGGAGCGAAGATAGGCCTTGTAGATTATTTATCTAGAAATCTTTTTGCCAAAGCTAAAAAAAATAATTTTGAACTTGATGAACACTTCGTAGTAGCAACAATATCTAAAATTCGGGACCAATTCAAACATTTAATTCGAAATAAACCGCACACTGTACAAAAATTCAATAGAAAAATAAAATAACATTGACACTCTTATTCTGTAAATCAGCTAATCGTGCCGCAAATACCTACCTTAATAAAAAACAATTCACAATTTAGCATTAAACCAGTTGCATCAAAATTGTCATATTAAAAAACACCAATACCGTTTGCATCGCATTTGACACCTGAAACTAAAACTATTAATCTTCATTTAAATATGCCAATCGCACCGCAAAAGCCTTCAGAAAATTTAAAGCCACAATTTGCACTAGATAATCTACCATTGCATAAATCACATTCCATTAACAAATCTGCTACAAATGCGCTGCAACAATCAGACAAAATGTGAACAATCTGAATAATTAGACCCAATAAAGCCCATATTTGACACCAACTCAAGTAATCAACACAAATCCTTCAAATTAGGCGCGAAAATACAAATTCCTGAGTATAAATACAACCAACACTAAACTACCTCGCTTTTTGTCCAAAACAAAATCAGAACTAACTCATCAAATAATCATTCGATAAGCTCAAACTCCATGATGCCACGAACTAGAACAGCACAATCCTTACCAACGAAGGCCCCAGTCACTTTCTCAGACAACTCCCCTTCTAATACGACAACTGCAACAAATACACATCCAACACAGAGATGACTCCGTCTACAATTGCCGTGGATACAGCAGGAGATCTGAGATTAACAGATACCCTTCATCAAATTTTCAGCAAAAAAATTGTCGGAAATTCTAACTGGAAGGGACGCTAGATATTGAAAGATATTGAAAAAACTGCCCAATTGTTTCATCAGAATTGACGTGGACAGACTCAAAGAATTTAGCCCCTATATCTATTCATACTGGCGGGATCTAAGCGTCAAACATGGCTGTCTCTGCATAGACAAGAGAATTGCAATCCCTAAAGCAATAAAGGACGCTGTGCTGGAGGATATTAACTCCACGCATTCTGGAAGCTTTTCAATGTTTTCCCTAGCACAGAACATTTGGTGGCCTTGTATCCGCCAAGATATTTTGGCCGAAGCAAGTGAGTGCAAATCCTGCACGCAAATTGGTGAGAATTTAAAGGCAGTGATTCCGCACAACAAACGGTCATCTTTACCAAAGTGTATTGAACCGAATGACCAAATCCAAATAAATTTTGGTGGACCTATTACTAACGAAAAAAATATAGAACAATATTTCACTACAAGCGTAGATAGACACTCAAATAACCCTACAGCAGAAATAGTAGATAATGCTTCTGTCTCAAATGCCATTAAATTCCTTAATAAGTATATATACAGTCACGGACTACCCAGAACAATTAGATTAGATCAAGCTAAATGCTTTACAGGCAAAGTATGAAACATTTTGTAATGAAAATAACATTACACCGTTATATGCAAATGACCACAGAGCAATAAGATTAGAAGAACGTCTTATTCAAAATATTAAACCTCAATTACCATGTATGAACGCACAACTACAAAAAACATATTATCTTGAACTTTCACTACATGCAATTATACAACGATTAAGAATATCTAAACCAAAAACAATTGAAATTACACCATCTGAAGCACATTTCGGTAGACGATGTAACACACCAATTTCAAATATCACCACAAGAGCAAACAGAAAATTTAAATTATATTAAAATAATTAAACATTATTTAGATGAGGATACCAATCCTGACAGTTCATACCTCACAGATACGCAATGCGAGGATACGGGCATGTGTTCGAACGTTGAAATCAAAAAAGTGATATGTGCAGCAAACATCCGGGCTCATGAAGAACAAGAAAAAAGGAAAGACGGTGAATGGCGCCTCATTTGGTCCGAAGGTTTCTTAAGACTGATACCACGAAGCGAACGAAGCGTGCAAGTGAAGATAGCGCGCAAGATACATGCGGCCCAGCGACAAAAAAAGAATTTGGATGGGCTATATGAAGTCCTTGCACCAGGGAGTGCGGTCCGGAAAATTAGCCCCCCAACAAGCCTCATAAAGGAACCAAAGTGGCCCGAGGTTCGCGTCTGGAATTCAGATATCGCAAAATTGGGAACCTGAAATGAAAGAGATACTGAATTGGGACAATATAATGAGAGATGACCCAAAAACGTAAAGGAAAAAAACTCTCGAACAAAAGATCGTAAATCACAGGAATGATTTACTTAGGAAAGATTTGGGCAGCAAAATTATAAAACAGAACAAAAAACAAACGGATGACGTTAGTGTTATTTCTTCCCGACGCTCCTGCATATCCACCTCCAGTAATGTTGCCCGTGCTTTAAGAATGCCAATTCCAAAACGCAACCCCAAACACGACGACACATTCGCAAATAGACCAGACTTGACACAGATATTATAATTTAGTCCACCAGTATCAATTGCCGCACTACCTAACCAACTTGATACAGCTGGACGATCTGCGACACAATCGACCCCTACGACTAAACAACTGACACCCATTTTGTGCAAAGACAAACGTATCATTACATTAAGCGATACATCAGATTCGCATACGTCGTCTCTCAGAAGGAGCAAACGTCAGCTCAAAAAGCAAAAGAAATTTTCAAAATCACCATCAATTGTAGAAAACATACAAAACATGGAGTAATATGTTGCTGAGATACCAATCTCAGATACTAATTTCATCGGGGAAATATCTCCAAGAAATTCAAACAAAAGATGGTCTGTCGACCCAAATCCCAGTTTGCCCCGTGAGATGACGGTGTTAGAGGCGGAGGAAAATTCGGATTCGGAAAAAGCTCTTAAATTCCTTTAAACTTTTTATCTTACTCCACTATTTAGTATTTTACTATTTATATAACTGGTGAATAAGTAAAAATTTTTGGATTTTATTTATGAAGTTTTTATTTTCTCCAACAGGGGGAAATGTCATACGGAAAGGATATTATCATCAGAATATCCATTACCGTGTTTTAGTTCATTTTCATTTGATGATCCCATTTCAAGGGCATATGTTTCCATGAAGTTCTTCAAGTGCTTTCATTTAGTTATCCATACTTATTTCAGTTAATTTTGATGTCTGTTCAGGTTCCAGACAGGAAGCTGTCTATTCATGCATGTAAACAAATTTCAAGTACCTCCTTTTGTGTGATTAACCTGTGATCTGTTGCAACTTCCTTTTAATCTTAATTTTGTTTTAATTTTGTTTCATTCCTATCATTTGCACTGCTGCAACTCAGTTTGTAATTAACGTTAGTCAATCGCTCTTCAAATTAGATAGCTCAACTTAAGCTGAGCCTTTCGCATCGCGAATACTAGATTCGTAACTGAGATTTCAAATAGTAGAAAGTAAATAGGCAAACGCGGCGCAACTGTTTTCGCAAGTTCAACCAAGACACATTCGCTACTCAATTGACTTGTTAGAAAGTAATTGAGTACAACAAAGATAATAGAAACTCAGTAATCTAGGCTTTTCAACATTTCTGGGATATGAATGGAACTTTTTCAGGCCCCCAGTTGTGCTAACAGAGGTAATAACGTGTCTAAGCTGCCATTATTGCGATTTGTGGAAGACAATGACGTGAGACCATGTTGGAAGACATGGACCATATCAAGGTGGGATTGGAAAGGTTTCAGTTGAAACATTAAGAACAAAAAATGACTATATAATAAGATAAAGATGAACGGCGAGTGGTGTCTGATTAGAAATAGAGAACCATTTTGTCCAACATGGTCAGCATGAGTATAAAAGTTTGATATTTTTCAGTCGAAAAGCAATAGAGAACCTAAATTCCCACAAGTTTATTCGGTCGAGCCCCTAAACATGTCACAATTCCAAGTGATGTAATCCCGCATAGATTTCTTTGAACGGTCAAGCGTGTGTCTGATGGCAAACTGAGTGTTCTGATTTTATTCGGCCACTATTTCCTCCGGCATAGTTGGAGCCTCAACCAATTTTTTTTGCTCGACCAAATTATTGTTGCTGAAAAATGTTTCATTCTTCTATCGTTTGATAGAACCCCTTTTCTCCTACTGAAATTGTGTTTATTTGAATCTCGTTGCTGATCCAATTTAAAAAAAAATTATCTAAAACGAAACACACAAAAGAGAAGCAGAGCAAACCTGTTTTTCATTCTTTTCTAATCATCTTAAAATTCTTAAACATAAAACTATCGTTTTCTTTTTATGTAAGCGCAAGTTTTCCCTTTTCGGTTGGTTTTGCGTATCAAGTGCTCTGAATTGGCGTAGCATATAGTCTTCAATTGTAATATTACATTGTTTTTTTACCATATAGACTTGAACAAAACCATTTACAAAAAATTATTCTGACTCACGAGATTGTTTCCTCAGATGTAGTTGTGACTACGTATTTACATTTTGGTAGCCAATCTTTACCGTTCTTACACTGTTTTCGAACTGTAATTTAGTGTTTTTGATGTTTACTTGTAAAAATTTACTGTTTTTACCGTGGGCAAATTGTAAACACACACGTAATGGAATGAAAACAACTCTGAAGATGTTACAGTATTTCTATATTCCTTTACTATTGGATAATCATGAATCAGTACTGATATGCCATGTTACTAGGGTCTGGGAAAAAGAATACGGGCATTTGGACCTAGATCTCGCAAAACTCTTGCAGCCAACTTCATTTAAACAGTACAAGAAAAAGTTTTCATTTTTTTCTCATACAAGAGATCGGTGAATCAGTTTTTTTTCGGTTTTTTGTCAACCATCGAATCGAATGTATGCCAATCAATGGTATGTTCAAAACATCCTGCCCTTGATCTCCTGTTACAACAATTATTTTTTTCAATGCCCCTAACTAAGTTTAAATTGAGACTTATGACGCAAACAGGTCTTAGGCACATATATTTTTCTTTGACTGTTTATATTTTTTGTCAAGTTAAACTGGCATGCATATCGCAATCCCGAAATGTTTGATATGTAACAGTCCGGCGTAATTTAATAATTCCATCAGATGAGATTTACTCTGCAGCCTTCCTATTAGTGATAGCGTGATAGCCGAGAGTTAAGGTGTGTGATTCACACGTCAATGATTGAGAGTTCAGTCCCCTGCCTCCGTGAAGCTGTCTGTGTAAGGATGAGCTCTTACTTAACCACCCTAGTCGAGAACAAAAGTTAATCTTGCAAGATTCTTGCAAGAAAAAGTTAATCTTGCAAGATCTTGCAAGAATCTTGCAAGATCTTGCAAGATTAATTTTTTTCCGACTCGGGCATAGCTTCAGGATGACCATAGCCTGACTAATGTTGGCTGCAATAATGGTACCACGTGGAGGTCTCAGACGCAAAAAAAAGTGACCATAGTCACCAAAACAAGAGCATTCATGCTCACCAAATGAACAGTCTCAGATGTGGGGAATAATAGAAAAAGGATAGCTGAGAACAGGCTACTGTTAATACACTGCACACTGAAAACCTAATGCTGCTCTGCTGCGATTACGCAGAAACACATTTATTATTATATATTTATTACAAAATTGGTTTTAACGGGATCGGATTCTGAATCAGGCTAAGACTTTCTGTTATCAAGATCTAGCTTCTTGATGCTCATGCAATGATCTTGCAAGTTCGTACACGTCTTGATATATTTTGCCAGGTAACATGGTAAGGCTTTGGGCGAACTTAACAATATTTTTTTCTTATTTTTCTTATCAAGGCTATCAAGAAGCTCTATTAAATCATTCTCTATCCAGATGACGCAGGTAATTCACACTAAGCTGTACTAAGCCTCTAAATTGTTTAATTCAGCAAGATAAATATTTATTTCTAGTGAGGACACACAATGCTTATCTTCTCGGCTCGTTTTTCTAATCGAATTAATCCATTTTTATGCATTGTTGCTTTTTCTGGATCATTATTTTCATCAGTTTTAGCGGATCGCAGAATAATTTTGATGATAGACTCAGAATACGCGTCAATTTTGGGTCAGAGCTGGCTCAGAGCCAAATCGGCGCTAGGGCTGATGCCATTATATATCGTCGAAACTCCATGCGTTAGGTCAAATTACGAAATAATATCGAAAATTTGTTCTAGTTCAAGCGAAGTAGCTGCAGTTATCGCCATGTCATGTGGTTCGAAAATAGAGCATATTTTACCTTTTGTGAATTTTTCATCAATTCCATTAATCCGAGTTCCGTTTGCATTTGGGACACCAAAAGAGCAGTCAATTTTGTCAGATCAAGAAAACTGGATCTGTGAAATATCCAACGTTTTGTTCCAGGCACTGATTGATGTGATTAGACTTCTCAAATCGTACGGAGTCGTGATTATTCATAGTGACACCTTTCTGAGTCGCCCTCTTGCGGAAATATTTCTCAACAGTATTCAGAACCAATCAAATTCAAGCTTACTTTTAAATTTTTGCGGTGATTCTTGTAGTAGATCCGATAAATCCCAAAACGCTGCTTTCATTTTTTATCAAATTAAAAGGAAACGCAAATTGTACGATACTGTGATTCTGATAATTAACGTTGACGACATGCTGATCTTTTTCGACGAAGCTCAGAAACACAACTTCTACTGGGCTGGGATCCAGCTGGTTCTGGGTAATCCTTATATAAGTCACCGACATCTGACGAGCATAGGTACAGTATTCTGAGTAATTAAACTTAGATGACTTAAAAAGTCAACCCCCTTTCAGAGAGCAATGCCGCACAAGACAAGACATCAGACGCCGCCCACGTGATAATAATATTCAAAAACATGTACAGCTTCATGAAGTTTTAACAAAAAAAAAATTCGGGCTCGCATAATGAACTAACGTTTGGAAATCCAGGATTCTAAAATTTAAAATCAGAACTGAGTTTTTCATTAACCGCGTTTGTTAAATAAACTTATGTGATTCCCAATGCAATTTTCTGGCCTTCTTATAGGCAGAAAAAAATGTTTTACGCACACATGCCAAATTTTTGGTGCCGCAACTTTTGGTACCCTACATTTTTGGTGCCGCAATATTTATGTTACCGCGAAGCTACATTTTTGGTACCGCGACCCGGTCTTTTTCTTTGATGCCGCAATATTTGGGTTCCGAGAACCTACATTTATGGCGCCGCTATATTTTCGGTACCGCTCCGCTTTCGAACCACCGTTTTGAAAGAAAATTCCAACTCGTATTAACTTAAAACTGGTTGCCAGTCTGCAATGTCAGATTCCGATACGTGAATAATCAAAAAGCAAGTCTACTAAAGCAATGCCAAATCCTTTATGCCCCATCACTTTTCTTTGGTTATAGCTGGAGAAACTTGACTACTACTTAACCCATTATTCGCTTTACTTTATAGATTGCGTTATATAGGTTCTTACGCCGAAGTTCTCTCTCAGCACATGTTCACTATTCCTCGTTTATTTTTACAATCATCCACAAATTACACTCCGCAGACTGGACAAGGGCAATGCCGAATAGCAGATATTCAGACATAACATCTGCAAGGGTGCCTTCATCTGGACTATAATGATGTGTTCACACCTCAGTGGCAGTGCTATCAGTCCTACCCTATTTGATGCCCCAGATTGGACATTGGATGACACGTTTACATGTTCAGTTCTTCGCTGTTGCTACATAGAAGAGAAGGGTTACTGCAACTAGCGGCACAAACAAAACTGTAAGACTCACCCAATAAAACAACATTTCTGATTGTCCTAAATTTATCAATAACCGGCAAATCTAGCTAACCCCTCTTAATTTGACTCATACTCATTTTTTTCGGATAATTTCCCCGGTTGCCGATAACCTACCCATCATAATTTTTTTGAGTTTAAAAACACTGTGGCTTGGAGTTAGAGCAAAACTTCTGAAATTCACATATCTTTTTCCGCCAGATTGCAAAGAAAAGCAAGTAGTACTATCTTGACAAGTCTCAGCGAAATAGAATATTTTTCAGAAAAGGGAGCTGAGAAACCTTTATATTTACTTAGACTTAAAATATCACAAATCTTTTTCCCCCAGATTGTAAAAAAAAGCAAGTAGTACTATCTTGACAAGTCTCAGTGAAATACAATCCTATTTGGAGAAGGGAGCTGAGAAACTTTTTAAGAAAAAAAAACATCGATTTTGAAAATTTTTGGTCGAAAGATGGGAAATTCAGACAAATTGGTCCATTATGGCTACATAGCAAAAATATGACCTCAGATATGAGAAAAAAAGTGAGCACATAATGCTATATTGTTCAAATTTGAAAATCTTTGGTCAATTTTGAGGCAAATCAAAAAATTTAGAAAATCAATACCGAATATTGATAAATCGTACTTTCAAGCTTAAAACCGTCCAGTTTACTGGATTACCGTTCCGTAATCAAGAATTTGCAAAAAATTGACCAAAATTTGAAAAATTGGACAGATAATGGTGTGAGATATAAACTCACAACCTCCGGCTCAAAAAAAAAATTGTCTTCTTATTATCTTCGTATCTCGTTTTCGTACCGTACCGTCCGCTTCTTTTTCGTTCCTTAACTTCGCTATTCACAATTTCCGTTCATTTTTCATCAACGTCGCTCTCCCAAAATTTTGTTTTTCGTTTTCGTTTCCAATCATTCCGTTTTTTCTTTCATTCAGAGTTGTTTTTCTCCGCCTAATTTTTTCCATCGATGTAGTATGTCATATGTGATGAAGTATGTTGTTGTTTTTCTTGTAGTATGTTGAGTATGCTAGTATGCTGGTTTGTTGTTTAGGTGTTACAGCTTTTTAGGGTGTGACTTAAGTTTATTCTCGAGTTACGGCTGGATTGTGCTTTGACTTTTCAACTCTAATAAATTACTAGCCCTTCTGTTGTAGTATATTGATTTTGCTGCTGTTTGTTTGTGTGTACCGCTACGATTGCTATTTGGTTTGGTCCTGTTGCCTTCTAGGGTGTGACTTAAGTTTATTCTCGAGTTACGGCTGGATCGTTTTCGCGACTTTTCCAACTATCTTAGTCTACAAACACACTATTGTAGTTTATTAAATTTTGCTGTAGTTTGTTTAATAACGTTAGTATGCTGATTGTTTGTTACGGTTTTGATTTTGATAGGATGTGACTTAAGTTTATTCGGGAGTTACGGCTAGTAAATTTCTTGACCTTTACATCCTTTTAGTGTACTACTGCATTGCCGTAAATTAGTTTGTCGTTAAATTTGTAGATATAGCCCCATAATGAACTATATTAGATTGTCTTGCAGCAACTTCTCTCCTTCTTCCTAGGGTGTGACTTAAGTTTGTTCTGGAGTTACGGCTAGATTGTTTGGATGAGTTTTTGCTGTGGTCTGCTAACATAGCTCTTTCCGACCTCATTTCCCGCCCGTTCTTTTGCACCGTCCCGTTTCGTTGTTGCGCGTTTTTCACTCGCTTTCCCGCAAGTCCCGTTTCCGCTCCGTCGCGCACTGCTCGCTCAATTTCTCGTCTGTCCCGTTTTTGTTGCGTCACGCGTTGCTCGCTGGACTTCCAGTCCGTAACGTCTCCGTTTTGTCGCGCGTTGCTTGCTCGACTTCCCGTGTGTCTTTTGTCTCCCCCGCGTTGACCGCATAGCGTTCAGCGCTCCACTTCTGTTTTTGTCGGGCACTGTGTGCTCGACGACCTTTTCTGTTCTTTGGGCGGTTTGTTTTACAGACTGTCTACAGTGTGCTGTGTTTGGTGTCTTTTGCGTTGGGTTTTGTTTTGCGAGGATTTGATTTGTTTGGAGTGTGCATATAATAGATAACCGTGTGCAGTGGCAGGTTTGCTGGTCTTTAGAAATAATAATATCGTGATGTCTAATAGTCTTGATCAAAAAGTCAAAAAGTTGTACGCTGCAAGGTCAAAGCGTGAAGCTGAATTGCATGCTATACATGAAAATATTCTTCATTGTATAAATAGTCAAAGTAGGCGAGTGAAAGTTGAACGCCTAGTAACAAAGTGCAACGAAGCATTTATGACTGCTGTAGACAAAAATGAGGACCTGATTGCATTTGCTGGAAAAACGGAGGATCCAAGTGCACTTGTTCCTTCATTAGAGTCTTACTTGGAGGCAATGACAACTAAGAATGACAAGATACTCACTTCAGCACGAAACTACCTCAACTCTGCGGATGATAAAGTGAGTGAGCTCCAAGAACCAAGGGCTCCCATTCTTTCTAGACTTTCCTCAATTTTGACCTCGTCAAAAACATCTAGTCAGCGTAAACATGACTACGTAATTGCTAAAATGAAGCGCGAAGAAATTGAAAAACAGAATGAGGCAGCCATTCGCCTTGCTAAACAGAAAAAGCAAATGGAATTAGATGAACTGGAGGAAAGCAACAGGAAACGGTTGGCAGAGGCAACTCTGCAAGAATTTGAATTGCTGCACGCCGTTTCTAAAGGTAGCCAATCTGAAACAACTGCAAGTGCTAGAAGCTCAATGAGAAGTGAAAAGGCTGTCCAGGACTGGATCAACACCTCACTTCCTTTAAGTTTTAACAAAGAGAAAACTAGTGAACCAGATGTTATGATTGACCCTCCAGAATGTCCTAGCCACAACAACGGCAAAACAGTGGAAGATCAGAACAGTGAAATTTCAAGGCATTCTATTCCAAAAAATTGTCGAGGCAATTACTTTTTAAGCAATGAGACCTTACAGCAACTCGATCCTTATTATACTCCACCTGAATACTTCTTGGCTGCTGCTAACACACAGGCGTTGTACCAGGCGCACCTAAGGGTGCAAATGGATCAAACAGGCCAGCAAGGCGTGGCGCTTCCAACTATAACTAACCAAGGAACCGCGGATAGTCAGCCACCTTCTGTACACGCCCCAGGGGCTTCTTCACCGGCCATTCAACAGCCCATTCCACCACAGACGTTCGCACCACAAGAAAATCAAAATAATGCATCCGAGTTTTTTCCACACGCACAATCCAGTGGACCTGAAACATCAAGTCTGCCGAAGAATAATTTGGCCCAGCGAATATGCTCCCGACAACAAATTAATTGTGTCCCCCGAGCACCAAACGCCACTCTTCCTCCTTTTCCGACAGCAAATCATCCAGCCCCCGCAATAAACTTTCCCTTGCACCCAAGCGCCCCACCAAGTCCAAACACTCAACAGCACAACACCGAACCCGCTCATCCTAATGACCTTCCCATTCCGAACCCAGTCTTCGCACCTAACCTCACTGCTCCCATCCCACACGCCCCTTTGATTAACCAGCCTCACGTCAACAACAATTTTCAGAATAGTAATAACCGAGTACACAAAGTTGTACGTTCTGTTGCCCATGCTCTCCAAAATATGCCCAATATCCCTCTCGGCCAAAGTTTTGTGCCAAATATGAGTCATTGGCGTTTTCCGCAGCAGAGACCGTCATTAGTCAACCAAGACATTACCACCGTAAATAATGTTGCTCCAAATGTACAGGCACACATCGCACCATCAGTTACTAATTTTTCACAACAAATATATTCGAATGCACCCCTTTTGATTGATATGCAATCACCATCCGGCACACATCAGGAAAACCCGATTGCAACTACAAGTAATATTGTACCCTGTCTGGCCACTCCGGTTTTTCAGCCAACATAGACTTATGTTGGGCCCGCTCCGTTGAGTTGGAGTATTCCGCAGGTGTCTGCACCTGCTCCTCCGATACCGGACAATACGTCATTGATTAAGATGTTGGCTGACGCAATAAAGAGCAAGAAAAATGACCCCTTGCCAGAATGGAAACTTGCTCAGTATAATGGCGATCCATTACAATGGCACGAGTGGTATGGTCAATTCAAAAGCGCGATTGACTCGCAAACGCTCACTGATGACGTTAAATTGACATACCTTAAGACACTCGTCACTGGTAAAGCAAAGATTGCAATCGCCGAGTTTGCTTACTGTGGTTTAAGGTACAAGGATGCACTAAGGACTTTGGAACGTAAATTTGGCCAGCCACAGGCAGTCGTATGTGCACACTCGGATAAACTAAGCAACTTTTCGCCTCTTAAAATGCACAATAGTGATAACATCATAAACTATTCTGCAGCAATATCCAGCCTCGTTGGGGTTTTCAAGTCACTATCATATGTTGCTGACTTGAAGAGCGCTTCCCTACTTAACCAAGCAGTACAAAAGTTACCATCAAACATGAAAGAGTCATGGTCGCTCTTTACGGTTGAGAAGCACCGGGTTAAGCCTACCCTCCTTGACTTTAACGATCGGCTTAAAGAAAAGGCTGAGGCCCACGTTCTTATGAAACAAAGCGCAACCAAGGCAAGGCCTGAAGATAACAGCACTTCAGTAACCAAGACCAAAACAGCTTCAAAACTGTTTGCATCAATTTTCCAACAAAGGGAAACAAAGAAGCAAATGCCATCTGCTTCCACAAACACTTTCTGTCGTTGCATTGTATGCAAAGGTAACCACCGGCTATGGGAGTGTCGAGTTTTCAAGGAAAAGACTCCAACCCAGAGAGCTAAGTTGGTGGCGGATAATAAACTTTGCTTTTCGTGCTTACGTGATAAGCACACATTCCGCCAGTGTCCTCAAGCTAGAAAGTGCCGAGCAGAGGGGTGCAAAAGTTCGCATAACACACTATTGCATGGAGCAGATAGGGTTTTCCCAACAAAACAGTCAACAAATCCCAATACTATCCAGTCTTCTGGCAACACAGTTCAAAGTAAAGCAACTACTAGTCAACAGCCGTCTAATAGGACCACAACAATGTCATCTGTTACTGATGTAAAGGGCTCCTTCAGGTAACGGAATTGCAGTTGGTCAATTCGTCCGGTTTAGATACCAAGGCTTTAGTTTTGTGTGATACCGCCAGCTGTAACTATTGGGTGGCCGGCAGTCTCGCAGATAGACTCGGTTTGTACGGTAAAGCCCTAAAGCTAACAGTCAAGGGTATTAATACCGAAGAAATAGTTGACACTAGGATTGTTGAAGTTACTGTTAAACCAAGAGAACATCAAGATTTCGAACCATTTACCATCAACCCTTTCGTTAAAGAGAGTCTGAACGTCGGCTCTGATATAATCAATGTACAGGCCCTGCAAGAGACATACCCACACTTAGCGGTCCTTGATCCCGTGACATATTCCTATAAAGACATTGAGATGATACTCGGACAAGATGTCTATCATGCCATCCGCCAGTTAGAATACTTCTCTGCCGATGAGAAGCGTTCACCCGTTGCCGTACGCTTACCCATAGGTTGGGTCTCAAGCGGTCCGTTACCATCAAGTTCGTGTTTAACCTCAACGTGCTTTAAAGTGAATATCGAACAAGACAATGAGTTAACAAGTCAAGTAAAGTCATGGTACGACATTGAATCATTCGGGGCAAACAAGCAGGTCGACTCCAGATCTGCAGCAGACGCAAGGGCTCACGAGATCCTTGAGAGTACCACCATACACAATGGCCTGAGATAAGATGTCGGAATGCTGTGGGCAGCAGACAACATCCAGCTCCCAAATAATTACTTCTCCTCCCTTGTGCAACTAAAATTGCTCGAAAAACGTTTTGCCAAGGATGAAGACCTCAGAGAGAAGTATACTAGTACCATCAAAGAAGACCTAAATAAGGGGTATGTAATTGAGGTTCCGGACGCTCACAAGGTTGAGAGCCGGTCTGATAAAGAGTGGTACCTACCCCGCCATCCGGTTTTAAACGCGAACAAACCAAGTAAGGTGCGTAGGGTGCTCAATGGAGCAGCAAAATTTCATGGCGCCTCACTGAATAAATCTTTGCTCACTGGCCCTGATCTGCTCCAAAATCTTATTTACGTACTTCTTCGCTTCCGACAACATTCATATGCCGTCTCCGCCGACATCGAGGGAATGTTTCTACAAGTTGGCGTGTTACCATCAGATCAACCATCACTTCGCTTTCTGTGGCGGGAGGACCCCACAACTAACGTTGTAGTGTATCAATATACGCGCCACATATTCGGGGCTAAAGACTCGCCCACATGCGCCAACTATGCATTACAACGCACTGCGAGAGACAATGCCAAGTTTTACCCCGAAGCTGCAAAAGCCGTCCTTGAAAACTTCTACATGGACGATTATCTTGACTCAGTGGAGTCTCCAGAGAAAGCCATCAGTAGATCGAAGGAATTAGTACATCTTCTCCATCTCGGTGGGTTCAAGCTTACAAAGTTCGTAAGCAATGTACCAAATCTGGCTGACCGAATTGATGGTTCCTCTCAATCTACTGAGCCCAAGGTTATTGTTTCATGTCAGAAGGATTCATCGCATGTGCTAGGGTTAAAGTGGGATCACACTAATGACACCTTAGTTGTGAGTCGGGGTACAAGCTGCGCTATCACCAAGTCCCTCAAGCAACGCTTGGTCCTAAGTCTTATCTCGAAAGTCTTTGACCCCATTGGTCTTGTCGCACCGTTTACCGTCGGTGCGCGACTGCTCTTAAAAGACATCTGGCGTGTCACAGGACAACAATGGGATGACGAGCTCCCACAGGACATGGTTCAAAGATTTTTGGTTTGGAGTGCGGACTTACCAAAGCTTGAAAACATCAAAATTCCCCGAAGTTACTTTGGTGGACCCTTTGATAATATGGAGTTGCATATGTTTGGCGACAGTTCGCAGGATATTTTCAGAGCGGTCGCATTCTTGCGAGCCCGTGTAAAAACACCTACGGGCGAAGAAAAAACAGAGCTTGCGTTTGTTTTAGGGAAAGCGCGCGTGGCGCCAATGAAAGTAATGACTGTCCCAAAACTCGAATTACAAGCAGCTCTACTTGCCGCTCGACTGAAAAGGGAAATTACACAAGCACTTACCGTAACTATTAACCAAGTATTCATGTGGACAGACAGCACGACCGTTCTTCAGTGGATAAACTCTAATGAAAAGCAACCAATCTTTATTGCGAACCGCGTTTGTGAAATTTTGGAGTATACCAGCGTTGACCAACTGAACCACGTCGCAAATAAGGATAATCCAGCTGACGCTGGCACGCGTGGAATGTCCGCTGAGGTTTTGCAACTAAGCAGTTGGGTCAATGGTCCACATTTCTTAACTAACTCAAGTTTCCCTTTCGTACCGAACAAAGGCGTCATTAATAACATCAAACTTGGCGTCAACCAAGAAGTCATCATGGAAGACACCGTTTCTCTCGCTACATCTGTTAAAAAACAGACAACTCCCGTTCCGTCGTTATTCCCATTTGATAAAATTAGTTCCTATCAAAAGTACTTGCGCACTGCCGCATACGTTCTCCGGCTTTTGCCGAAACATGCCGGCTACCGTAACCCCGATGGTAACATTACTGACCCTACTGAGCTTGACGAAGCCGAGCGTCATCTACAGTACTTGGTGCAAGGAGAGTCTTTTGAAACCGAAAGAAAAGATATTCTTGACTATAAATTCGTTAAACGGAGTAGCCGAATTGCTCCACATTCACCGTTTATTAGTCCAAATGGGCTAATCCGTTCCTCGGGCCGCATCAAGCAGCTATTTGAAGTTGGGTTTAACGTAAAGTACCCAATCATCTTAGATGCACGTCATCCGTTTGTAAAACTGTTCCTTGAACACACGCACGTAAAACATTATCATCAGGGCGTTGAATACCTAAGATCAATTGTGCAGGAACACTACACAGTACTGAAACTAAGATCATGCTTGCGTTCCATCAAAGCACACTGCCTGAGATGCCGAGAATTCCAAGCTGTAACTCTGCAACCAATCATGTCTGACTTGCCTAAGGAGACACTTGCTTACCAGTCTCCTCCCTTCACGAACGCTGGCGTTGACTACTTTGGGCCATTCTATGTTACTGTCCGCCGTACTACAGAGAAAAGGTGGGGCTTCCTCTTCACCTGTCTCACTACTCGCGCTGTCCATGTCGAGATAGTTACATCCATGGACACCAGCTCTTGTGTTATGGGAGTTGAGCGGTTTGTGTCACGTAGGGGTACACCTGCCATGATTTGGTCGGACAATGGCACTAACTTTATTGGAGCGGAGAAAGAACTCCGAGAAAGTATTGAAAAGTGGAACGTTGTCAACATTGCAGCTGAGCTCGCTCACAAAGGTATAAAATGGAGATTCAATCCACCCAGCGCACCACATCAAGGTGGTATCTGGGAGAGGTTGGTACGCAGCTTCAAGCGCGTGTTGTATACTATTCTTGGCACGCGTCGCCTCAAGGATGAGGTACTGCATACTACCTTTTGTCTCGTGGAGAATGCTCTCAATTCGCGTCCTTTAACACCAGTAAGCGCTGATCCGTGCGATTTGAACGCTTTAACGCCCAACCACTTTCTTCTAGGAGAATATTCTACCGGTATTCCGTCTGTTGTCGGCAATAATGAGCTTGACCATCGTAAACGCTACGCCCGTGCGCAGTCGTACGCTAATGCGATCTGGTCCCGTTGGATCAGAGAGTAAGTCCCGACGCTGAACCGACGCTCTAAGTGGCAGACGCCTGCCGAGCAACACCTTAAGACCGGTGACTTGGTTTGGATAGTTGAGGAAACCAACCCTAGGGGTTACTACCCAACCGCTCGGATTGTGGAACTCCGTTACGGCTCCGACAGCATCGCGCGCTCCGCCGTTTTACGTACGTCGACTAGTTCACTCGTCCGTCCGCTTGTAAAACTTGTACCAGTTTTCTCAACATCTTCTTCCGGGCCGGAGGATGTTACCGAGTAAATGAGCAACGCTATTTGAATAGAGCGAGAAATGAGCAATCTAATACGTCATATTTCTTAACCATTTAAATGCACACAAATTCTCTTCTAATATACGTAGAAAGCTCCGAAAAAGTTCGTTTAACATTATTTTCGTTGAGCCTACTAATATACTGAATTGATTGCGCTCTTTTTAGGCTTAATATTTTTATGTTTCAAAAACGTATTGGTGACCGATCTGAACCGAAAATCAACTCAGACAAATACCTGCTAAAAAAGATCAAGCTAGATTTGCCTGTAAGTAAACGATGCTTTTCGCCGTGATAATGCTACGAAACAGATGCCGTAAAGTTTCGATATAATGTTTATGCCTTGATGTAAAGCGAGTGTAGTTGGACAAAAAAGATTGTACGTTTTGAATACAGTTGCCTTAACGTTATGATATAGAGTGCTTATATGAATTAAACTTCCGGTAGTCTGATTATTGACTTTTTATACAGCTACATTTTTGGTACCATTGAGAGGGCCATTTGGCCGTTATACGTTGTGGAAGATAGTTATGCCTCGCTATTGATATCCGTCTCATTAGATATTATGATTGGAATTTAACTTTCGAAAGAGTGTTTATCACCTTTATTTTTGGTGCCGCAATATTTAGGTTACCGCGAACCTACATTTCTGGTGCCGCTATATTTTCGGTACCGCTCCGCTTTCGAACCACCGTTTTGAAAGAAAATTTCAACTCGTATTAACTTAAAACAGGTTGCCAGTCTGCATTGTCAGATTCCGATGCGTGAACAATCTAAAAGCAAGTCTACTATATTAATGCCAAATCCTTTATGCCCCATCGCATTAATGGCTTCCGTTATGCCCCATCACTTTTCTTTGGTTATAGCTGGAGAAACTTGACTACTACTTAACCCATTATTCGCTTTACTTTATAGATTGCCTTAGATGGGTTCTTACGCCGAAATTCTCTCTCAGCACATTTTCACTTTTCCTCGTTTATTCTTACAATCATCCACAATTTACACTCCGCAGATTGGACAAGGGCAAGGCCGAATAGCAGAAATTCAGACATAACATGTGCAAGGGTGCCTTCATCTGGACTATAATGATGTGTTCACACCTCAGTTGCAGTGCTAACAGTCCTACCCTATTTGATGCCCCAGATTGGACATTGGTTGACACGTTTACATGTTCAGTTCTTCGCTTTTGCTACTTAGAAGAGAACGGTTACTGCAACTAGCGGCACAAACAAAACTATAAGACTCATCCAATAAAACAACATTTCTGATTGTCGTAAATTGATCAATAACCGGCAAATCTAGCTAACCCCTCTTAAATTGACTCATACTCCTTTTTTTCGGATAATTTCCCCGGTTGCCGCTAACCTACCCCTCATATTTTTTTGAGTTTAAAAACCATGAGGCTCAGAGTTAGAGCAAAGCTTCTGAAATTCACATATCTCTTTCCGCCAGATTGTAAAGAAAAGCAAGTAGTACTATCTTGACAAGTCTCAGCGAAATAGAATATTTTTTAAAAAAGGGAGCTGAGAAACATTTATATATACTTAGACTTAAAATATTACAAATCTTTTTCCGCCAGATTGCACAGAAAAGCAAGTAGTACTATCTTGACAAGTCTCAGCGAAATACGATCTCTTTTAGAGAAGGGAGCTGAGAAACATATATTTAGACTTAGAATATTCCAAATAACTCACATCAGTTATGATGTAGAATCTTTATATGGTTTTCATCTTAGCTGCAAATTCACATAAAAACATTGCCTCAAGCGTTACAAGACCATTATAAAAAAGGAATTTACGCCTTACCGGGTCTGAGTTTCAATTCTAACGCGGTGAAAGTACGAAAAACTGCTCAGTTCCAATTGGGTCATTTCTTCCGTGAAAAAAAGAGGCTAGTTATATGGCATGATGTGGTGAACAATTCATTGTCCCGTCATCGCAGTAACAACAATAAGCCTTTAACACCTTCGCAGCTTATTGAAGTGCTTGAAAAGTATCAGGAGCGCATAAAAGCTATAGTGTATTGCCCCAGAGAGGGAACTCCTGATATTTACAATCAGCTCAAGCGTAGTACTCTAGTTACCATCCATTTAGTGAAAGACATTGTGTCTAAACTTAAACAGAAAGATCTTAGTTTACTTAAAGAGTACAGAGCATTACACTAAAGGCCTGCGCTTGAGCTGAAAACACTCACTATAGTCTTAACTCATAAGAACAACCTCCGGTCCTTGATAACACGCTCCCGACCGAAGAAACTTTCAAAGCGCCGTCGTAAAACGCTTCGCACCCGTCATGCGTTCGAGGAGGCGGAACTCACACAAGCCTTTGATAACATAAGCCTTTGAATGTCACTTAGCCTTGCGCCGTTGTGGGAGTCTACCCGCTGACTGGTGGTGTGACTTAGTTAACTCACAAGTTACGGGTTAGTTTGTGGTTGGTTCTCTCCGATAGCGCCTTACTAAACGTTTCGCTCTCCCCATTTTTTGAGTTATTCACTACCGTCCGTTTTCCGCAGGTTATCCGGTTTCATTTTTCCGTTTCCGTCCTTTTTGTTTTTGTGTCACCTTGTTTCTTTCTATCCCCCGTTTATTTGTTGTATGATGTAGTATGTTGAATTTTTGCTGTAGTAAAATTTCTTTCTGCTAGTATGCTGGTTTGTTGTTTAGTCTCGTTCCTTGCTAGGGTGTGACTTAAGTTCATTCTAGAGTTACGGCTGGTTTGTTTCGTGACTTTCACCACACTTGTTTGCTAGCAATTTGTTGTAGCTTTATTAATTTTCGTAGTATGCCTTTTTGTTGTCTGGGTAGGGTGGTTTGCTAGGGTGTGAATTAAGTTTGTTCTGGAGTTACGGCTAGTAAATTTCCTGACCTTTTCGACTTTTGGTTATACTACATCGTTGCCGTAAATTGTTTCATGTTTTGATGCCGTTGATAAAGCCCCATAATGTTTTGTGCTAGTTTACCTAGCAGTAGCTCCTCTCATTCTTTCTAGGGTGTGACTTAAGTTTATTCTGGAGTTACGGCTAGCTTGTTTGGTTGAGTTTGTTGCTGTGGTCTGCTAGCATCAGTGTGCTCAGAAGACTGTGGTCTGCTAGACAGAAGACTGGATGGTATTGGGATTTGTTGACTGTTTTGTTGGGAAAACCCTATCTGCTCCATGCAATAGTGTGTTATGCGAACTATTGCAACCCTCTGCTTGGCACTTTCTTGGTTGAGGGCACTGGCGGAATGTGTGCTTGTCCCTTAAGCACGAAAAGCAAAGTTTGTTATCTGCAACCAACTTAGCTCTCTGGGTTGGAGTCTTTTCCTTGAAAACTCGACACTCCCATAGCCGGTGGTTACCTTTGCAAACAATGCACCGAGAGTAAGTGTTTGTGGAAGAAGATGGCATTTGCTTCTTTGTTTCCCTTTGTTGTGAAATTGATGCAAACACTTTTGAGGCTGTTTTGGTCTTGGTTACTGAAGTGATGTTCTCTTCAGGTTTGGCCTTGGTTGCGCTTTGTTTCATAAGATCATGGGCCTCAGCCTTTTCTTTAAGCCAATCGTTAAAGTCAAGGAGGGTAGGCTTGACCCAGTGCTTCTTAACCGTAAAGAGTGACCATGACTCTTTCATGTTTGGTGGTAACTTCTGTACCACTTGGTTAAGTAGGGAAGCGCTCTTCAAGTCAGCATCATATGATAATGACTTGAAAACCCCAACGAGGCTGGATATGGCTGCAGAATAGTTAATGATGTTATCACTATTGTGCATTTTAAGAGGCGGAAAGTTGCTTAGTTTATCCAAGTGTGCACTTACGACTGCCTGTGGCTGGCCAAATTTACGTTCCAAAGTCCTTAGTGCATCCTTGTACCTTAAACCACAGTAAGCAAACTCGGCGATTGCAATCTTTGCTTTACCAGTGACGAGTGTCTTAAGGTATGTCAATTTAACGTCATCAGTGAGCGTTTGCGAGTCAATCGCGCTTTTGAATTGACCATACCACTCGTGCCATTGTAATGGATCGCCATTATACTGAGCAAGTTTCCATTCTGGCAAGGGGTCATTTTTCTTGCTCTTTATTGCGTCAGCCAACATCTTAATCAATGACGTATTGTCCGGTATCGGAGGGGCAGGCGCAGACACCTGCGGACCATTCCAACCCAACGGTGTGGGCCCAACATAAGGGTATGCTGGCTGAAAAACAGGAGTGGCTAGACCAGGTACAACATTACTAGTAGTCGCGATTGGGTTTTCCTGCTGTGCACCTGATGGTGGTTGCATATCAATCAAAAGGGGTGAATTCGAATATACTCGTTGTGGAATATTAGTGCTTGAGGGTGCGATATGGTTGTGTATATTTGGAGGCAGACTATTCACGGTGGTTGTGTCTTGGTTGACTATTGACGGTCTGTGCTGTGGAAACCACCAATGACTCATATTTGGCACAAAGTTTTGGCCAAGAGGAAAAGTGGGCATATTTGGGACAGGCGGAACAACAGAACGTACAACTTTGTGTACTCGGTTATTATTATTTTGAAAAGTTTCGTTGACGAGAGGCTGATTACTCAAAGGGGCGTGTGGGATGGGAGCAGTGATGTTAGGTGCGAAGACTGGGTTCGGAATGAGAAGGTCGTTAGGATGAGCGGGTTCGGAGTTGTGCTGTTGAGTGTTTGAACTTGGTGGGGCGCTTGGGCGCGAGGGAACATTTATTGCGGGGGCTGGATGATTTGTTGACGGAAAAGGAGGAAGAGTGGCGTTTGGTGCTCGGGGGACAAAATTAATTTGTTGTCGGGAGAATATACGCGGGGCCGAATCATTCTTAGGAAGACTTGATGTTTCAGGTCCCCTTGAGAATTGAAGTTGTGCGTTGGGAATTAACTTGGAGGCATTATTTTGATTTACTTGCGGTGCGAAAGGCTGTGGTGGAATGGGCTGTTGAATGGGTGGTGAAGAAGCCCCTGGGGCGTGAACAGAAGGCGGGTTACTATACGCGGTTACTTGGTTGGTTATACTTGGAAGCGCCATGCCTTGTTGGCCTGTTTGATCCATTTGCGCCCTTAGGTGCGCCTGGTACAACGCCTGTGTGTTAGCAGCAGCCAAAAAATTTTCAGATGGAGTATAATAGGGGTCGAGTTGCTGCAAGGTCTCATTGCTTAAAATGTAATTGCCTCGACAATTTTTTGGAATAGAATGCCTTGAAACTTCAGTGTTCTGATCTTCCACTGTTTTGCCATTGTTGTGGCTAGGACATTCTGGAGGGTCAATCATAACCTGTGGTTCACTAGTTTTCTCCTCATTGTGAAAACTTAAAGCAAGTGAGGTGTTGATCCAGTCTTGGACAGCCTTTTCACTTCTCATTGAGCTCCTAGCACTTGCAGTTGTTTCAGATTGGCTACCTTTAGAAACGGCGTCCAGCAATTCAAATTCTTGCAGAGTTGCCTCTGCCAACCGTTTCCTGTTGCTTTCCTCCAGTTCATCTAACTCCATTTGCTTTTTCTGTTTAGCAAGGCGAATGGCTGCCTCATTCTGTTTTTCAATTTCTTCGCGCTTCATTTTGTCCATTACGTAATCATGTTTAATCTGACTAGATGTTTTTGACGATGTCATAATTGAAGGAAGTCTAGAACGAATGGAAACCCTTGGTTCCTGGAACTCACTCACTTTATCATCCGCAGAGTTGAGGTAGTTTCGTGCTGAAGTGAGTATCTTGTCATTCTTAGTTGTCATTGCCTCCAAGTAAGACTCTAATGAAGGAACAAGTGCACTTGGATCCTCCGTTTTTCCAGCAAATGCAATCAGGTCCTCATTTTTGTCTACAGCAGTCATAAATGCTTCGTTGCACTTTGTTACTAGGCGTTCAACTTTCACTCGCCTACTTTGACTATTTATACAATGAAGAATATTTTCATGTATAGCATGCAATTCAGCTTCACGCTTTGACCTTGCAGCGTACAACTTTTTGACTTTTTGATCAAGACCAGCAAACCTGCCACTGCACACGGTTATCTATTATATGCACACTCCAAACAAATCAAATCCACGCAAAACAAAACCCAACGCAAAAGACACCAAACACAGCACACTGTAGACAGTCGAGCAGAAAAGGTCGTCGAGCACACAGTGCCCGACAAAAACAGAAGTGGAGCGCTGAATGCTATGCGGTCAACGCGGGGGGAGACAAAAGACACACGGGAAGTCGAGCAAGCAACGCGCGACGAAACGGAGACGTTACGGACGGAAAGTCGAGCGAGCAACGCGCGACGCGACGGAAACGGGACAGACGAGAGGTCGAGCGAGCAATGCGCGACAGAACGGAAACGGGACGTACGGGAAAACAAACGAAACGGGACGGTGGGAAAGAACGGGCGGGAAATGAGTTCGGAAAGAACTATGTTAGCAGACCACAGCAAAAACTCAAGCAAAGAACCTAGCCGTAACTCCAGAACAAACTTAAGTCACACCCTAGGAAGAAGGAGAGAAGCTACTGCAAGACAATCTAATATAGTTCATAATGGGTCTATAACGACAAAATTAACGACAAACTATTTTACGGCAATGCAGTAGTACACTAAATGGATGAAAAGGTCGAGAAATTTAATAGCCGTAACTCCAGAATAAACTTAAGTCACATACTAGCAAAATCCAAACCGTAACAAACAATCAGCATACTAACGTTATTAAACAAACTACAGCAAAATTGAATAAACTACAATAGTGTATTTGTAGACTAAGACAGTTGGAAAAGTCGAGAAACACTCCAGCCGTAACTCGAGAATAAACTTAAGTCACACCCTAGAAAGCAACAAGACCAAACCAACTACCAATCATACAGGTACACACAAACATACAGCAGCAAAATCAATATACTACAACAGAAGGGCTAGTAAATTAGTAGAGTTGAAAAGTCAAAGGACAACCCAGCCGTAACTCGAGAATAAACTTAAGTCACACCCTAGAAAGCTATATGGCCTAAACAACAAACCAGCATACTAGCATACTCAACAGACTACAGCAAAAACAACAACATTCTTCATCACATATGACATACTACATCGAAGGAAAAATCTAGGCGGAGAAAAACAACTCTAAATGAAAGAAAAAACGGAATGATTGGAAACGAAAACGAAAAACAAAATTTTGGGAGAGTGACGTTGATGAAAAATGAACGGAAATTGTGAATAGAGAAGTTAAAGAACGAAAAAGAAGCGGACGGTACGGTACGGAAACGAGATACGAAGATAATAAGAAGACAAATTTTTTTTTTGAGCCGGAGGTTGTGATTTTATATCTCACACCATTATCTGTCCAATTTTTCAAATTTTGGCCGATTTTTTGCAAATTCTTGATTACGGAACGGTAATCCAGTAAACTGGACGGTTTTAAGCTTGAAAGTACGATTTATCAATATTCGGTATTGATTTTCTAAATTTTTTGATTTGCCTCAAAATTGACCAAAGATTTTCAAAATTGAACAATATAGCATTATGTGCTCACTTTTTTTTCTCATATCTGAGGTCATATTTTTGCTATGTAGCCATAATGGACCAATTTGTCTGAATTTCCCAACTTTCGACGAAAAATTTTCAAAATCGATGTTTTTTTTCTTAAAAAGGTTTCTCAGCTCCCTTCTCCAAAAAAGATTGTATTTCGCTGAGACTTGTCAAGACAGTACTACTTGCTTTTCTTTACAATCTGGTGGAAAAAGATTTGTGATATTTTAAGTCTAAGTATATATAAAGGTTTCACAGCTCCCTTTTCTAAAAAATTTTCTATTTCGCTGGGACTTGTCAAGGTAGTACTACTTGCTTTTCTTTACAATCTGGCGGGAAAAGATATTTGAATTTCAGAAGCTTTGCTCTAACTCCGAGCCTCAGAGTTTTTAAACTCTCTTTTAAAATTATGAGGGGTAGGTTATCGGCAACCAGGGAAATTATCCGAAAAAAAAGGCGTATGAGTCAATTTAAGAGGGGTTAGCTAGATTTGCCGGTTATTGATCAATTTACGACAATCAGAAATGTTGTTTTATTGGATGAGTCTTACAGTTTTGTTTGTGCCGCTAGTTGCAGTAACCCTTCTCTTCTAAGTAGCAAAAGCGAAGAACTGAACATGTAAACGTGTCAACCAATGTCCAATCTGGGGCATCGAATAGGGTAGGACTGTTAGCACTGCAACTGAGGTGTGAACACATCATTATAGTCCAGATGAAGGCACCCTTGCACATGTTATGTCTGAATTTCTGCTATTCGGCCTTGCCCTTGTCCAATCTGCGGAGTGTAATTTGTGGATGATTGTAAGAATAAACGAGGAATAGTGAAAATGTGCTGAGAGAGAATTTCGGCGCAAGAACCTATCTAAGGCAATCTATAAAGTAAAGCGAATAATGGGTTAATTAGTAGTCAAGTTTCTCCAGCTGTAACCAAAGAAAAGTGATGGGGCATAAAGGATTTGACATTGCTTTAGTTGACTTGCTTTTTGATTGTTCTCGTATCGGAATCTGACAATGCAGACTGGCAACCCGTTTTAAGTTAATACGAGTTCGAAAGCGGAGCTGTACCGAAAATATAGCGGCACCTGAAATGTAGGTTGGCGGTAACATAAATATTGCGGCACCAAAAATGTAGGGTCGCGGAACCAAAAATGTAGCTGTATAAAAACTCAATAATCAGACTACCGGAATGTTATTTCATATAAGCACTCTATATCATAACGCTGAGGCAACTGTATTCAAAACGTACAATCTATTTTGTCCAACTATACTCGCTTTACACCAAGGCATAAACATTATATCGAAACTTTACGGCATCTGTTTCGAAGCGTCATCACGGCGAAAAGCATCGTTTACTTACAGGCAAATCTAGCTTGATCTTTTTAGCAGGTATTTGTCTGAGTTGATTTTCGGTTCAGATCGGTTACCAATACGTTTTCGAAACATAAAAATATTAAGCCTAAAAAGAGCGCAATCGATTCAGTATATTAGTAGGCTCAACGAAAATAATGTTAAACGAACTTTTTCGGAGCTTTCTACGTATATTAGAAGAGAATTTGTGTGCATTTAAATGGTTAAGAAATATGACGTATTAGATTGCTCATTTCTCACTCTATTCAAATAGCTTTGCTCATTTACTCGGTAACATACAGCTTCATGAAGTTTTAGCAAAAAAAAATCCGGGCTCGCATAATGAACTAAAGTTTGGAAATCCAGGATTCTAAAATTTAAAATCAGAACTGAGTTTTTCATTAACCGCGTTTGTTAAATAAACCTATGTGATTCCCAATGCAATTTTCTGGCCTTCATATAGGCAGAAAAAATGTTTTACGCACACATGCCAAATTTATTCAAACGATTCATCTAACAGCGTAAATGGTAGTTTTGGCTTAACGTTGAACCTAAAAAGGAGAAAAAAAATTAGTAATTCTAAAAAAATTGTTCCTTGCAATTGAGAACACGGATGAAATGTGCAGGATTTGCCTTGATGTCTTTGAATGAAAAATAAAAAAATCACATCTTCCAAAATAGTTAGCAAATTTTTAAAACCAATTTTTGAACTAATTGTGAGCAAATCAAAAGCCGCTAATATGTCTTTTATTTTGCTCACAGAACATCTGAATTTTCTTTCAAACTTGAGAACGGATAACTTCTTATGTTGAAAGCTTAATATATAAAGTGTAACAAAAAACATAAAAATGCCGAAAAAAGTAGTTTGAATTTTGACTTGTGGTATTAGTACTTGAAATTAAAAAGCGTGGAAAACGCTTTTTGCTTTTCTTAGTTGCAATACATCTTCATCTCTGATGAGAAAGAAAATTTCAAGCGACTAACAATGAAAAACGAAATATACGATGAAACAGTGTTTCAAGTAAATTTAAAAAAATACTTGAACCCTGTTTTATAGGAATCTCTTTTTTGCTTTCCAACCGTTGGCTCAAAATTGGCTCAAAATCTTAGAAAAATGGTGACTTGTCAATGATAAGATCTTTCAAAAATTTAACGCAGTGATTTGTCAAAGATAAGACACTTTGAAACTTTTAAAGATTGGATTTGGAGGAAAGATGTCAAAAAGCTGATGCCGTATATTCCAAATAGAATTGACACTTCTACAGCACATTTTTGAGGGTGCTGGAAACTGCCGGCTCCAGAATTGGGTCAACTGCAGTCAACTGCATATGCTATTCACAACCTGGGTCGATGATCTAACTGTTGTGCAAAAAAATCAAGTGTTTTCATTCGAATTGTTCTGACAAATTTAGAATATATGAGAAAAAATGAACAATAGTTAGATTTGTGAAATTGGCCATTGTTAATGGAGGAGACTACATTGAACTTTTATGGGGAGAAAGCTCATCTAGTGTTCAGTTACAGATGAAGTATTTGGGATAACTTTTTGTTTGATTACCAGGTAGTAGAACAAATATTGTATTTTGTATTGATGGACTCTAAGCTAGGCGTGAAAGAACACGTATCGTCTCTGAAAAAGAAAGTTAACAGATTTGTCAAAGTTTTCTACCACATAAAATATAACTTCGATAGAATTTTTGCCTGTCAGTATCAGAAAAATAGCACATGCAATTTATATATCAGCAGGGCTGATGGGTTTTTGGGCTTATAAAAAACAACAAATTATTCTTTTCATATACATCAAATTTCTCTTCAGACAGTTATTTTTCATGTATAGAAATGTGAACGAATGAGATGATTAGGAGGTCAAAACAAAATACAATCAAGTTTTAAGGTAGATATATCTACTCTAATCTACAAGTTTTAAGGTACACATCCATTTCCGTTAAAACCTTTTATTTCTGTAAATTGGAGCAAACCGAATAAGCAAAGCTCTCCTGCGATGTAAAAACAGAGTTGTAAACCGTTGTCGCACTTAATGGTTATTATTAACATCAAAATGTTAATCTGAATTTCAACCAGATTTTAAAATGCCCACATAAACGTTTCATGCAAATTACCGGAACACTTTTTCTGAAGTTGTTGCAAAAATTTCAGGAACAAGGGAACTCACTCTGGCAATAACTGGGTCATTATCAGAACAGAGTTTTAGTCAAGACAATTATGTCAAATTGTATGGGCAAGAAAATAATGCGGCAAATAATGACAACGATCACATCAAAAGGCCACACGCAATTCAACAGCTAGTTGGGGTTATTTCAAAGATGACAGTGAACACATTGTTTCAAGAGTTGTTCCCAGCTCAGCTTAGACCAAATTGCTTTATGACTGAACCTGGTCGGCAACGGACTGGATTGAGTCTAAAGCAGAGAAAGTAAGTTCCGTAGTTTCACACCAACTCAAAATAATCTTAAGCAAATTTGCATTTGGAGACACAAATGTGTTACAAAATCTGTTAGATCAATAGTTTAGCTAAGTGCTCAGTATGGCACTTAGGTGTTCTTAATACAGTTCCTTTTTGTTCCGACCCCACTTGTGGGGGGGGGGGGGAGGAACTATATACTCAAATGGGTTTTTTTTGTTCAGTCAATTTTGGCCGATCGATATATTCATCGCAGAGAAATGTGAGTGGTATCATTAAAAAGAGGGTCGAACGTAGAATTCAAAATTAAAAAGATTTTTTTGATTTTCGTTTTTTTCTAGGAGTTATCGAGGATTGAAGTTTTGTGTGAACACGTGATATTTGTTCAATTTTAGTGTGATTTTTCTTCAAATTAAGATATTTTCTATAAAAATAGTATTTCAAACTTAAACTTCTTCCCACAAAATGAACCAAATTCGTGCTTCTAATAGACTAAAGGCGATAAAAAAGACTATTTCTGGTCTCATAGGGAGCTTCAATATCAAAAAAATTCGAAATCTATTTAAGAGCTCTTTTTTAAAAATTCTCTCTTTTTTTGCTTTTTTAAGTCACCTAGAGACAAGTCACTTTTCATATCGAGGTTTCGTGAATCAAAAACCTTTTTTACAGTCAAATGAAGCCCAAAGAAAAAAAATCGATTTCAAGGAAATGCTCATGTTTTTTTTTTTAAATTCGACTCTTGGGTTTTCGTAATTTAAATGAAATTTTGAATTCATTTTTGAGGTTATACTTTCTTTGGAGTCTTATGGCATGAACTCCTTGACTAACAGTGCAATATAATCCGTAATGAGATTTAAGTGCACATATCTAGTGCTTTGAGTGGACAGCTAATGGCTGTTAAGACTTTAAAAATATTTTTTCGAAAAATTTTTTGATTATTAATCAATCATAAACTTATTATCGTGAACTGTAAGTCCGTCTCTGTGATGGGAGCACCCTCCTCCGTACTACTGTGACCAAATTTGGTCTAGCTGGCGGTTTCATCTTCTAACTTTTAGTAATATGACTTCAATGACACAAGATTTCAAAAAAATTTAAAGTTTTTTTGGATATTTCTATATTATTGGTTACTTTTGAAATCTTATCACAATATCCTATTGACAGCTCCTACTGATTTCAAGAAGACGTTAAGTGGATCAAAGGTAAATTTTCAAAGAAACTCTTATGGTTTCAAATGGCTTCGACCTTTTATTCTCGCACTTCTCTACTGAATTTTTGGTTTTTGCCTGATTTTGTTGTTTTTTTCATAGTCATACGACTTGTTGTGATGTTTTATTGATCACTTATGCAGGACAAAAATCTCTAAACTCCTATTAAAGCATTTTGGAGCTATTTTTTGATTTACGTTGAAATTGATTGAGTTTAATGGCTGTTAAGAGTTTAAAAAAAATTTTTGGAAATTTTTTTGAATATTAACCAATCTTTGAATTTTCGTAAACTGATAGTCAGTCTCAGTAATGAAAGAACCCACTTGCTTTCTATTGAAACTAAAGTATATTTTGTTGGAGGTTTTATGATCTAACTATTGGTTATTTGACTTCAATAACACAAGAATTCAAAATTAAAAAAAGAGTTTGGATAATTTCGTATTATTGGTTTTTTTTGAACTCTTATCACATAATCCAAATATTATACACATTATCCATCTTTTATTCTAATCCCATTGGCTGGGAAAAGACATTCAGTGGATCACAGATAAAGTTTTCAGAGAAAAGCTAATGCTTTAAATGGCTTCGAAATTTTCTCGCACTTTTCTACTGAATTTTGGTTTTCGCATGTTTTTGTTGTTGTTTTTATTGTCTTAAGACTTATTCTGATCTCTTATTGGTTATCTATGCATGAAAAAAAATTGTTTTCTGCCTTTGTGTTATTTCTGAGCGTTTTTATTGACCTCCGTTAAAAGCTTTTGAGTTTAATGGCTATTAAGACTTTAAAAAAAGTTTTACGAAAATTTTTTTGAACATTAACCGATCCTAAACTTTTTTTCGTGGACTGTTAGTCAGTCTTAGTACTTATAGGATCCCTGTTTATTTTTAATGCAGCCAAAAGTAATCTGGTTAGGAGTTTTATCTTCTACCTATTGGTTTTAAAACTTCCATGCTACTAGTTTTCAAATTTTTTTTTTAACTTTCGGGTAATTTTTATTTTGGAACTTGTTGAAATCTTATCACGTTATCCTAATAATGATAGTTACTGACAAGTTGCTTAGGCTTTTAGTTGAGGAGTGCATTAATGGCGTTACCAGAATAAGTTAGTCAGTTAATAGCATTTAGTCTTAAAGTTTTTGATATACATTTTCAAACATTTTTCAAACTTTTCAGTTTTTATTGTTCTTTTCGTCAAATTGTAAGATATTTTCATCAATGAGAGGTCACATCCAAATTATTGTATTCCAAAAAATAACATATCTACTGATATTATTTGTCACCGATGCTTTGTTTGTTAGACTTTATGAGTTTTTAAAAACGTTTTTTGAGTGGTCATTATTTGCGCTTCTTTTTCTCTTCTTTCAGAACAATCGCCTAGTAACAGGTCCCAATGGTTTACAAATGTGGCCCAAATAAACTTATCTAATCTCTCTGTATAATTGCTGCAGCTGAACTAGTAGAAATAAGAATTGAATTAAAAGTACATAATATTCAGATAATAGCTAATGATTTTAATGGTAGCAATAGTTTGTGTTTTCGCAAATCGTTTCTAATTTTTTAGGTTTTTCTTTAGTTCGTTTCTAAGGCTTAATTTACCCAAAGAAATGGCCTTTTGGACTTTAAGACTTTTGAAATTTCTTGGTTTAAAAATGTTGATTAATTTTTGAATTTCGCTTCATTGATGGTAACATAGTCTCATTAAGAAAACTTTCCAACCGCTGTATAGTTGGGACAAATAAATTTTGAGTAGTTAAGGTTTTATCTGATGTTAAGGTTTTATCTGATGCATTTTGACGTTGTTACTATGTGCTTTTATATTTAGATATTCAGTTTTTGCCGTGAAGTTTTTGTTTTTGCTATTTTTTGGTCGTTTTTTGTCTCGTAGTCTCTATAAGGTCAGATCTCATTGGGGCTGTAATAAAGCATGGTAATAAATCATTAGTAGATAGGTTGTGTAAAAATTGTTTTGAACTGAAACATCTATTTTTGTTATTTCTTCATTTGGTTGACAATTAAGTCAAAAATGTAGATGAGCTCGGGTCGGAACATCATGTGCGAACGCACATTAACGAGTCGCCTTGTTCTTTTTACTGGGCACAATTAAATTGAATGTAATTTTTTACAAAAAGTTCCTCAATGCATAGAGCTCAATAATTTTTTAGCAATTAAAATGAAAAATTCGCTCAAAATTAAGTTTTAATTTCTTCATTTACTAACAAAATACCGGCTGCAATAGAGACAAAAAAACCAAACTATTTTACATCATAAATGAGAAGCAAAAATTGAGTTCCTGAGACCAACTGAAATGAAAAACATTTGCACCGAATTTAAAAACTTTTCAACTAAGTCCTTGCCAAGTTTACCTTAAGTAAGCACTGAAATCAACAATTTTTGTGATGATAAACGAAATTTTCAAATCATCAATTTGCTCGATGTTTTTCCTTTTTAATATTTACACCCTTTGAAATGCATTTCTGGTTCAAAAGCTAAAAGACATCAATTAGATATTGTAATATTAGTTGAAAAATTTAACTATCAGTTTAAAAAATACACATATCAAAGTTCCACATCCAAACCGCCTTTGATAAGACTATGCCTAGAATCTGATCTCTGATCAGACCGTGCCAGACCAAAATGACCTCTGATCAGACTTTCTTGTGAACCGAGGAAAAGTACGATCAATGCGCAACATTATTCACCTCTGATGCCAGACCAAAGCAACCCGACCTCCATGCGGCTACGTTTTTTGAGTGACCCAACTTATTCTGTAAGTTAAGTGTGACTATCACTCCCCCTGATCGGATCATCAGCTAGACTTTGCCATTTCATTTGAT
This sequence comes from Convolutriloba macropyga, assembly GCF_964194025.1. Taxonomy (NCBI): domain Eukaryota; kingdom Metazoa; phylum Xenacoelomorpha; order Acoela; family Convolutidae; genus Convolutriloba; species Convolutriloba macropyga. The sequence goes on along the minus strand of NC_134468.1, from coordinate 42,100,446 downwards.
CATTCTCTATTAATTGTTAAAATAACTTGAAAATTGTATCAATACAACAATTTCAACCGAAATTACCCAAGGAAAACTGAATAAGATAGTATATCTTGTTAAGATTGTGAAAACACTAACTGATGAAACTGCTACCAGAAATATTTTCAAGTACCTGCAATTTTGTTTTTGAGTCAGAAAAAACAGTAGTAGAAAAGTGCATCATGAAAAACAGTCAGTTAATAATCTAAAAAAAATTAGGGATGTTTTATATCCAGACTTTCGCCTCTGATCCGACTTTCGTGCACAAATTAACCCACAAATTCTTGTGGAAATTATCCTGATCACACAATAAGAAAAAGTTGTCCTGATCATTGTGCAATTCCAACCTATTCTAGACCCTGTAATTTGGGTTGCACTAAACTCCTGTCTGCGACTCAAGGTGGTCTGATCAGAGGTGACTTGGGTCTAGGACTTTAGCTCATATAGCTCTGGTAAATAAATGTATAACAAGGATATATACAGAAACTTTACTACAACTGTTTATAGCACTCAACTGAAATGATAACAAAGCACAAAGCAAACATTGCCTTCCTTGATCTATCGCTAGAGATATAGATTTTCTCAGTTATAAGTTGAGTACACGGCAAAGTGTGCTGGTACAATCATAGTATAAAAGTATTGATACAAAATTTACTAAATTATGTTAAATAAATATGTAAAAATTCATTTATTTTTTGAATTTTTGAAACAAAAATTTCAAGAAAAAAAATTCGAAAAAACTCTTGCATAGATTTTAGTTGTGCTTTGAACTTCAATTAAACATACTAAAGTATTTAAAAACAGCAAACGTTCGACATTTTTATTTTTTTCCAGTTGCTGCAGTACTGGTCCCGAGTCTGGAGATAAAGTGAAAAGCACATCTCAGAACAATTATCGATTTGCTGTGAGAAAACTGATAACAGTTGATTGCAACTAATTTGATTAGAAAATTCCTGGAAAGTATTTTTTTAGCCCAGCCAAGAAAACTTACAAAAAATTTTTAATGTGTTTGATCTTATAAGCAGCAGTTTATATTGTTATTATCAAGACAAGTTATTATCAAGTTAAAGTTGGTAGAAATATGTCAGATCTTACTCTGCAAAAGTATCTGAACTCGATCGTCTTTGGCTACTGTGCTTTTACGCGTAATTTGTGCGAATACTAAGCTGCTCATGAGCTTGTCAGTCTTTTCGTAAGTCGAGGTCTATATCTGGATTTCAGGGCTCTGAGAAGTCTGGAAAAAAGCCTCATATCATCAAAGGACTCGTCCGATAACAAATTTACACTTCTCAGTGCTGAAGAGTATTACATGGACTCAACACCCAGGAACAAATGGAGACGAATTGCACTCTATGAGCAAAAGGGACACGTGAATGGGTCTCATGACGACAAGTGGTCCTGGGTTTTCTATCCCAGTGGAAAGGAAGATTTAAAAAATTCTGACAAGAGACGAAGTGAAGTGATTGGGTCTACTTCTCTGATTGGTTCACATTTGAGAGTTGTCACTGTCGAGGAGGAGCCATTCATCATTCGAGTAAGACCACTTTATTTCCTCATACAGCTTAGGACCAAGCCCGTTAATTAGCCTTGCATTGCAGCATTTTATTTGACAGACCACGCGCCTGTTCTTTTTTTAAGCTCTGTTAGTAACTAAATAGATGTAAGCGAGAAAATATCTTTACTTGAATTGCAATCGTACGACGATTGTTCAATATCTTTATTTTGACCTGCAATCATGCGACAATGATTGAATATCTTAATCTCATTTAAAACCGTGCGACGATGGTATCGAGTAAAGAAAAGAGAACAAGCAAATGAGCAACGCTCTATTCGAATAAAACTATAGCTTCACACGAGAAAACATTAAATACGCTTGTTCCTATTTACGTACAAAGCTCGGAAAAAGTGCAAACAACATAATTTCGAGTAAACCTAATCATAAGACCTATCAAATAAGACATGATTCGGCTCAGTAATTTTCGGGTTTTTGGATTCATTGATACAAAATGGTTACTGGCATTGAACCAATTCGTTATCAGACAAAATACCGGCCAAAAGAGTATCAAAAATTGCCGTCTAAAAAACCACTTGGAGATATGTTGGCCGTGATCTTAATACGTTTGTAATGCTAAGACGTTGTTCTTATACGTTGCTATCTTCGATGAGTAAATATGTTGCTATGATCATTGTTAATGCTTACGTTGTGCGATTGCACATTACTTATTTCTTATGTCGTTTATGATGAATTGAAACCTTATCGGTAGACTGTTTTACTTCTCTCAGCTACATTATGATGCCGCTCCCGGCTTACGAACACAGGAGAAATCGCGGCTTAATCAATTCCTTGGTCTAATTGTTGTGATAAAGTTACTCACTAGGATTCGCTTTCAAAGCTGATTACAATGCAGATGCAAAATGCACAGTACTCAGACTGGATGGCTAAGCCCCAGGGCATTCCGAGTTGCCCATCTGGATTAGAGTACCTGACGCAAATAGACCACAGGTTGGTGTGGCAGAAGAAAGTTTGCATATGGTGAATGCACTCAACCAAACGGACAGCGGCTTTAACCACACCCCGTTTGTGTTTGGAAACGAGTCACATGTCAGAAAAACTTTAACCGAGGTCGACTACCACCACGCGCTCTAATCAGCATCATTCAGAAGGGGGTGCAGTATGTGGAGGCATAAGTTAGCAAGATGAGGAAAAGAATTGCAAAAAGGAGCGCGTTACGATAATTTCAGCAGTTGTGGTTACCCCAAAGAACACCACTGTTACTGACCCAATGACACAGTGCTCTGTATAAAACTGGAACTAAACTGTAAGACTGACTTGATTTTTTTCTAACTCTGCAAGTCTGAAATTGATATTGAGTTAAATTAGACGGCAAGGACCCACCCCTAACAAATTCTCAACGGTTTTTGTTACATTCACCAACAATTGCTTTAACACTAGACAGACTTTACGTCGGGTAATTTATAGATAATCGGTCACCATTTTTCCCCCAAACATAATTTTTGAGACGAAAAAACATCGATTTTGAAAATTTTTGGTTGAAAGTTGGGAATTTCAACCAAATTGGTCCATTATGTTTATATAGCAAAAAATTAAACTCAGATATGAGAAAAAATGTGATAACATAATGCTAAATTGTTCGATTTTGAAAATTTCTTGTCAATTTTGATGCATTTCTAAAAAACTTAAGAAAATCAATACCGAATATTGATAAACCGTATTACCGAACTTAAAACCGCCCAGTTCACTGGATTACCGTTCCGTAATCAAGAATTTGCAAAAAAAACTTGACCAAAACTTGAAAAAATTTGACAAAAGCATAAAATTTTGACAAATTCGTCAAAATTATGATTTTTCAACCAGAAGGATCGTTAATTGAGTGAAACTCAATACGGAGAAAAGGTCGTGAAAATTTTAACAACCTCCGGCCTACAGAAAAAAAATTGATCGAATCCCTGTAATTTTTTCTCGTCGCTCTCTTATGTACCGTTCCGTCCGTGTCTCTTTCGACCTTTAACTTTCCAATTCTCCTTGTTCCGTTTCTTTTTCAATAATGTCGCTCTCCCAAAACTTCGCTTTCCGTTTTCTTCGCTACTTTTCCGATTTTCGATGTAGTATGTCATATGTGATGAAGTATGTTGTTGTTTTTGCTGTAGTATGTTGAATATGCTAGTATGCTGGCTTGTTGTTTAGGTCTTATAGCTTTCTAGGGTGTGACTTAAGTTTATTCTCGAGTTACGGCTGGATTGTCCTTTGACTTTTCAACTTTACTAATTTACTAGCCTTCCTGTTGTAGTATATTGATTTTTGCTGCTGTATGTTTGCGTGTAACTGTATGATTGTTAGTTGGTTAAGGTTCTTGCCTTTTAGGGTGTGACTTAAGTTTATTCTGGAGTTACGGCTAGATTGTTTCTTAACTTTTCCAGCTTTCATAGACTACAAAAGCGCTGCCTATTACTTAACTTTTGCTGTAGTTTGTTTAATATTGTTGGTATGCTGATCGGTTGGTTAGGTTTGAAAATTGCTAGGGTGTGACTTAAGTTGATTCTGGAGTTACGGCTAGTAAATTACAAGCTCTTTTCATCCATTTAGCATACTACTGCTTTGCCGTAATTTAGTTCATTATTTGTTTATATTAAGACCCATAATGACTTGTGCTAGTTTGTCTCTTGCAGTAGCATCTCTCCTCCCCCCTAGGGTGTGACTTAAGTTTGTTCTGGAGTTACGGCTAGTTTGTTTGGTTGAGTTTGCTGCTGGGGTCTGCTAGCAAAGTGTTTCCCCCCCCCGACCTCCCCGCTCGCTGCTTAGTCGTCTCCCGCCCGTTCCGTCCCACTTTTCCGCTTCGTTGCGCGTTACTCGCTCAACCTATCCGTTCTGCCCGTCTCGTTTCTTCGTGCGTCGCTCGTTCAGCGTTTCCGTCCCGTCCGTTGCGTCGCCCGTTTACTACCCGCGTTTTCGCCAGTTCCGTTCCGTTCCCTGTTGCGTTGCGCGCCGTTCGCCCTTCCTTCCCGCCCCGTCCGCTTCGTTTCCCGTCTCGTCGTGCTTCGTCCACCCAGTCCTCTTTCCCCGGTTGCCTGTGTTCCTGTTTAGTCCCTCGTTGCTTTCAAGCACGTTAGACGCACTCTATAATTTCTTACTCACTTTCGCCGAGTAAATCATTACTCGGTAACTTCTTTTCTGCTCTTCGACGTCTTGATTATCAAGCCGTCGTCATTTGGGTTCGGTATAACCCGCATTCCACGTGTTTGGTTGAAAGTTACTCTACATTGATAAACTTGCCATTTCAATATCATGACCGAACAGCAAGAGAAATTGAAAAAGCTCTTTAATGCAAGGTCTAATCTGGAATCTGAGTTACGTAACATCCATAAGGACATCACAGATGCCATAGATCGTCAAGACAGGAGGGTTAAGGTTGAACGCTTGGTTTCTAAGTTGAAGGATGTCTTCAGTAAACTGGTGGAGAAGAATGAAGAACTATTTGAATTGGCCAGCAAAGCAGAGAACCCAGAATCAATTTACCCTGTCCTTGAGCAATGGTTGGATGATGTAACTAAGAACAATGATAAATTCTTGCTCGCGGCTAGAAGCTATATTGACACAGTTGATGACCAAGACACCGTACGTGAGGGTGTTAACACTCAAGGCCAGTCTAGGGGAAATTCACGCCGAACAACATCATCAATGTCTAGCCAGCGTAAACATGACTTTCTCATGGCAAAACTAAAACGCGAAGAGGCCGAGAAACAAGAACAAGCTGCCATGCGCCTCGCTAAACAAAAACACGAAATTGCCATGAGAAAAAAGGAGCTTGAAATACAAATGGAACAGATGGCACTTCAAGAATTGGAGGAAGACCACCGCCAGCGTGTTGCAGCAGCTAAATTAGATGAAGCTGATTTGATGGATAATCATTCATTGTTTAGTCACCACTCAAGTGAACTGAATTTGTTTAAAGATAGGGTATCAGATAGAAGTCAGAGACTTGTTCAGGATTGGGTAAATTCGTTTCCACCAGGTAATTCATTGACTGCTGCAAGTGATTTAAATTTTTCTCGTCCTTGTTCAGCAACCGCTGACCCTCCTGTTCAAGATACTGCCCCTAGTAATCCTCCAGAAAACACAAATAATGTTGCCGGTAACTTGAATCATCTTGAAATGCTTTCTCAGTACACCCGGCCAGGAGTTGCAATTTCTGTTGCTCAGCAAGAAGCGTTGTATCGGGAATACCTCCAGGCTCAACTGCAGCAACCACTCACTGATCAAAGAGTCGAGCAGGCACATAGTCCCTCAGGCAGTGGTAAAGTGAACCAAGTGTACCAAGTACCAGTCGACGTACAAAATGTCGCACTCCCACCACCTCAACCACCTATGCAACCTCCCTGGCCACCAACACCCGTTATGGCACCAACGAACTCCATTTTCGTACCTGATTTTTCAAAAAAACCCACAGGTAAATCAGTTCTTGGGTCCGAAGTGCTCCAGTGTGCCTTGTCAATTACATATGTCGATGCCTCATGTTCCGCAACAACAGAACCCACCTCAAAGTAATATTCCGCACCAAACACAAGTCCCTATTGCCCATTCCTCGCAAAATGTACCTCCACTTCTAAACCTACTCGTGAACCCGCCTCCTGTATTCGCGCCTCAACAATTATATAATCCTCAGCCTCCCATGGTTCCGTCGCCCATTCCAGCGAGCGCAACAGCATACTTACACGTCCCCAACATTCCACAACAAAACATTGTCCATTCACCTCAAGCCCGCCTGTTACCATGCCCTACCGCAACCAAACTTCCCCTTAACCGTAACCCCGATTTAAATTTGTGGCGTTTCCCTCAGAATACTCCCCCAAATTTGAACCAGGCTAAAAATAATGCAACCGTCTTCAACAACGTTCAACCGAACCTACACCCAAGCAGAGTTAACCCCACTATCAGCCATCCCATCTTGCAAATGAGTGCACAAAATAATCCAAATAGCAACTACGCAGCAACTTGTAGCATCCCTGTTAACCCCTTTAGTACAACTACTAACATAGCGCCACCTTTTGTCACGCCGGTTATAAAGCCCACATATGGGCATACTGCCCCGATACCATTGTGTTGGGGTGGCCCACTGCATCCCACGCCTCCAGCGCCAGCATCTGAAAATGCAAGCTTGATTAAGGCATTCACTGACGCCTTATCTAGCAAGAGGAATGATCCACTACCCGAATGGAAGTTGTCACAATACAGTGGGGATCCTCTACAGTGGCACGAATGGTATGGTCAGTTTAAAAGCGCAATCGACTCTCAGTTCTTAACTGATGATGTAAAATTGACATACCTTAAGACCCTCGTTACAGGTAAAGCTAAAACAGCTATAGCTGAGTTCGCCTACTGCGGCGCAATGTACAAAGACGCACTGAGGACCTTAGAACGTAAATTTGGCCAACCACAGGCGGTCGTAAGTGCATATTTGGACAAACTCAACAGCTTTCCACCATTGAAGATGCACAATAGCGATAACATCATTAACTACTCGGGGTGCATTTCAAGTCTTGTCGGGGTATTTAAATCGCTGTCATACGATTCGGATTTAAAGAGTGCTGCGCTTCTCAACACCGCCGTACAGAAGCTACCACCCAATATGAAGGAGTCATGGTCACTCTTCACTGTCAAAAAGCATTGGGTGAAGCCTACTCTTCTTGATTTCAACGATTGGTTAAAAGAGAAGGCCGAAGCGCACGATTTAATGAAGAATACCGCACTTAAAGCAAAGACCGAGGATACCAACAACTCAGTAACCAGATCAAAAGTTGCTTCAAAGGCATTTGCTGCAAATACGCAACAGAAGAGTAACTTTAAGCCGCAACAGAGATCTCCGTCAACATCAATCCCTAGTTGCATTGTATGCAAAGGCAGCCACCGGTTGTGGGAATGCCGTGTCTTTAAGGAAAAGACCCCCACACAGAGAGCCAAGGTCGTGGCTGAGGCGAAGATCTGTTTCTCTTGTTTGCGTGATAAACACATGTTTAGGCAATGCCCAAGTCCTCGTAAGTGTAGGAAAGATGGTTGCAATAGCTCCCATAACACCTTACTTCATGGAGCTGAAAGGGTTTTTCCAGCTAAACCCTCAACAAACAACAACATCGATACTTCGAAGTCGAACGCAGGTACAAGTAGGCCATCTACTGGTCAACAGCAACCAAGCAAAACAACCACTTTGTCTTCCGTGACGGATGTCAAAGGCCTCCTTCAGGTCACGGAACTGAAAGTTACTAATTCTTCTGGTACTAGTACTACGGCGTTGATTTTATGCGATACCGCTTGCAGTAACTCTTGTGTGTCCGATAGTCTCGCAGCTAGACTCGGTTTGCAGGGTACCGCATTAAAACTGACCGTCAAGGGTATAAACACGGAAGAACTCATAGACACAAAGGTGGTTCAATTGACTGTGACACCTCACAAAGATCAAGACTTTGAAGCATTTACTGTGCGTCCCTACGTGAGGGAAACATTAAATGTAGGTTCCGACATCATTGACGTCAAGTCCATGCAAGAAATTTACCCACATTTGGCAGTTCTGGATCCAGTAAGATATAGCTATGGAGAAATTGAGATGATACTTGGACAGGATGTCTACCATGCCATCCGCCCGTTAGAGTATTTTTCAGCCGACGAAAAGTGCTCACCATTCGCTGTCCGCTTGCCCATAGGTTGGGTTTTAAGTGGCCCACTCCCGTCAAGCTCAAGTTTAGTCTCCACGTGTTTCAAAGCCAATATTGAACAGGATTTTGAATTAGCTTGTCAGGTAAATCTTGGTATGATATGGAATCGTACGGCGCGTTCAAGCAAGTTGACCCAAGATCCGCAGCGGATGCTCGCGCGCAGGAAATACTTGAAACAACAACTTTCCATAACGGCCAAAGATACGATGTCGGTATGTTATGGGCTGATGACAACATCCAGCTCCCAAATAACTACTTTTCGTCACTGGTACAGCTCAAGTCTCTCGAAAAGCGGCTCTCGAGAGATACATCATTGAAAGAAACTTATGCTAATACCATCCGTGAAGACTTGGAAAAAGGTTACTTGAAAACAGTCCCTGATGCTCACAAGGTAGAGCAGCGGTCGGATAGAGAGTGGTACCTACCACATCATCCCGTGATCAATCCGAACAAACCGGGGAAAGTGCGTAGGGTATTAAATGGTGCAGCAAAGTTCCACGGTATTTCTTTGAATAAATCTTTGCTCACTGGCCCCGACCTGCTCCAAAACCTAATCCATGTACTACTTAGATTCCGTCAACATCAATTTGCCGTGTCCGCAGATATCGAGGGTATGTTCCTCCAAGTGGGTGTCCCTGATTTAGACCAGCCATCACTGCGTTTTTTGTGGCGAGAGGACCCCACAACAGATGTTGTAGTGTATCAATACACGCGCCATATATTCGGGGCTAAAGACTCGCCCACATGCGCTAACTATGCACTGCAACGCACGGCCCGAGACAATGTTATTCAGTACCCGGAAGCAACCAAAGCCGTCCTAGAAAACTTCTACATGGACGATTACTTGGATTCGGTGGAGTCACCTGAGAGGGCTCTCAAAAGATCGAAAGAGTTGGTGCAACTTCTCCATCTAGGTGGGTTCAAGCTTACTAAGTTTGTAAGCAATGTACCAAATCTGGCTGATCGAATTGATGGGTCACCTCAGTCCACCGAACCAAAAGTAATTGCCTCATCTAAGGAGGAATCTTCGCACGTGCTTGGGTTGAAATGGGATCACAACAATGATACTCTAGTTGTGAGTCGGGGTACCTCCAGTACAGTAACTAAGTCTTTAACACAACGCTTGGTATTGAGCCTAGTGTCTAAGGTGTTCGATCCCATCGGCCTGGTGGCACCATTTACTGTTGGTGCCCGATTGTTACTAAAGGACATCTGGCGTGTCAGCGGGCAGCATTGGGATGAAGAATTACCAAAAGACACTGTTGAAAGGTTCCTCGAATGGAGTGTAGAACTACCCAAGCTTGCCGCAATCACTATACCAAGGAGCTACTTTTCCGGAAACTTTGAACACCTGGAACTACACATGTTTGGCGATAGTTCACAAGAAGTTTTCAGTGCCGTTGCATTTCTCCGAGCTCGAGTAACTACTTCGAGTGGGCCCCAAACGGAGCTTGCGTTTGTCCTGGGTAAAGCTCGCGTAGCACCTATGAAGGTCATGACTGTTCCAAAGCTGGAATTACAGGCAGCGCTTCTGGCCGCTCGATTGAAACAAGATATCTGTCGAGCTCTCACAGTAAAAGTCAACAGGGTTTTCATGTGGACCGACAGCACTACTGTCTTGCAATGGCTTAACTCTGCAACCAAGCACCCAATATTTATTGCAAACCGTGTTTGCGAGATTTTAGAACACACTAGCGTTGACGAATGGAACCACGTTGCCTCAAGCGATAATCCAGCAGATGCCGGTACTCGTGGTATGTCCGCTGAGGTTTTGCAATCAAGTAGCTGGGTGAGGGGTCCAGATTTCTTAAGAACCAAGGAATTCCCGTTCGAACCAAGCATCGAAGTAGTTAAAAACATCAAACTTGGTGTGGTAACTAAGGAAACTGACGAAACCAATACATCATTGGCCGCATCCGTAACCAAGTCAACTAAGGAACCGCCCCCGCAACTAATTCCCTTCGACAAGTACAGTTCTTATCAGAAGTTGCTACGGATAACAGCGTACGCACTCCGCTTGTTACCTTCTCACGAATGTTACCGCAATGCCGATGGTAGCATCACAGACCCCACGGAGCTTGACGAAGCCGAGCGTCATCTCCAGTATCTTGTCTAAGGAGAGTCATTTAATGCGGAGAGAAAAGATCTCCTCAAAAACAAACCCGTTAAACGGAGTAGCCGTATTGCCCCGTTTTCACCATTTATTGGGCCAAATTGTCTAATCCGATCGGCAGGCCGCATCAAGCGGTTGGTCGAAGTTGATTTTGATGTAAAACATCCTATCGTTCTTGACGCACGCCATGCATTTGTCAGGTTGTTCCTCAGGCACACCCACGTTAAACATCATCATCAAGGCATTGACTACCTGAGGGCTAAAATACAAGAACGTTATAGCATCCTTAAGTTACGATCCTCACTGCGTTCAATTAAATCCAACTGCGTCACGTGTAGACAGTTTCGAGCTGCCACTATCCAACCAATCATGGCTGACCTCCCAGTAGAAAGACTTGCACACCAGTCTCCCCCGTTCACGAACACCGGGGTCGACTACTTCGGCCCGTTTTACGTTACTGTACGTAGGACTACCGAGAAGAGGTGGGGTTTCCTCTTCACATGCTTAACTACTCGTGCCGTTCATGTTGAAATCGTTCCATCCATGGACGCCAGTTCGTGTGTAATGGGAGTGGAGCGGTTCGTCTCCCGTCGGGGTACACCAGCCATTATTTGGTCAGACAATGGCACTAACTTTGTTGGCGCGGAAAAAGAACTACGCGAGAACATCGAAAAGTGGAACACCATCAACATCGCCGTGGAACTTGCCCACAAAGGCATCAAGTGGAGGTTCAACCCGCCCAGTGCGCCACACCAAGGTGGCATCTGGGAGAGACTAGTACGTAGTTTCAAGCGCGTACTTTACACAATCCTTGGAACACGCCGCCTCACAGATGAGGTTTTAAGTACCACTTTCTGTCTGGTCGAACATGCACTTAATTCACGTCCGCTAACGCCCGTAAGCGCCGACCCGTCCGACCTAGGCGCATTAACACCTAATCACTTTCTCCTCGGTAACCAAGCACGTAGTTTTCCTTCCATCATCTGTGTAGATGAGTTTGATCACCGTAAGCGTTACGCCCGCGCGCAGTCTTACGCTAACGCTATTTGGTCTCGTTGGATCAAAGAGTACGTACCGGCGCTGAACCGACGTTCCAAGTGGCAGACGCCTGTCGACCACCGCCTTAAGACCGGTGATTTGGTTTGGGTAGTTGAAGAGACCAACCCAAGAGGTTACTACCCCACTGCTCGGATCACTGAACTCCGTTACGGTTCCGACAGCGTCGCACGCTCCGCTGTATTGCGCACGTCCTCCGGATCGCTCGTTCGCCCGCTTGTAAAATTAGTACCAATTCTCCCAGCATCTTCTTCTGGGCCGGAGGATGTTAGTAACTAAATAGATGTAAGCGAGAAAATATCTTTATTTGAATTGCAATCGTACGACGATTGTTCAATATCTTTATTTTGACCTGCAATCATGCGACAATGATTGAATATCTTAATCTCATTTAAAGCCGTGCGACGATGGTATCGAGTAAAGAAAAGAGAACAAGCAAATGAGCAACGCTCTATTCGAATAAAACTATAGCTTCACACGAGAAAACATTAAATACGCTTGTTCCTATTTACGTACAAAGCTCGGAAAAAGTGCAAACAACATAATTTCGAGTAAACCTAATCATAAGACCTATCAAATAAGACATGATTCGGCTCAGTAATTTTCGGGTTTTTGGATTCATTGATACAAAATGGTTACTGGCATTGAACCAATTCGTTATCAGACAAAATACCGGCCAAAAGAGTATCAAAAATTGCCGTCTAAAAAACCACTTGGAGATATGTTGGCCGTGATCTTAATACGTTTGTAATGCTAAGACGTTGTTCTTATACGTTGCTATCTTCGATGAGTAAATATGTTGCTATGATCATTGTTAATGCTTACGTTGTGCGATTGCACATTACTTATTTCTTATGTCGTTTATGATGAATTGAAACCTTATCGGTAGACTGTTTTACTTCTCTCAGCTACAAGCTCTTAGCACCTTGACAGCAGAAAACCCATTTCATTTCGATGTACAGGTTGTATAATGTGAAGGGGCTGAACTAGCAACATCTGCAAAATTTTTATTTTGAGAAACCAATTGACTTGTTCTATTTTAGAAGTCCACATTATTTTCACGATCAAGTTCAGTTTTCTGTTCGTAGAGTATCAGGGAAAAAATATGTTTTACGGCAAAAGTTTTGTTCAAAGTCAAATTTTACCTTTTGCTTTTGCAAGCATTTTAGGCCATCCCACATTATATACAAAATGCTCTAACAACGAGAAAGATTATTCTGATTCTAGAAGACCTCCTCAGATTGGGAGAAGGAATTGTTTGATGGATATTGCATTGATGTCCTAAATGCAATACAGACTGAAGTTGCAGCATCGTCATCATCTCAAGAGCAGAGAGGTCGCGATGTGAGTTAAAATGAAAAGATCTTGCTCACAAATTACTTCTGCTCTATATTTTGCTATCAACCTATGAAATGTTTACCAGACTACTGTTTTTCATGTCTTACAGAATCTTTGAAGATTTAGAAACACGGTTTCGATAATCCGCACTATTTTGAGGTTGGAAAAAAACACCCAAGGAAAAATAACCCCACGGAAATAAGCCCCCACTTTACTCTTAACGAGCTGTGCATTTGGCGCGTGGGTCATGGTCTTGTTAAAGTGGCCCGTGGGACTTGAAACGAAACTGTCGCAACTACACAAATTATCACCAACAAGTCGTTTTCCGTGGGGGCTTATCTTCTATTAGAATCAGACTGGTGTTTTTGTGTGATTGTATTTCCTAGACCCGTAGAAAGACTAAAAACCTAAAAATAACCGAACGCCATTTTCGAATGTTCAGATCATTAGTCGGTTTGATGGAGCAAAAACGCGGGAATTTTGAGTAATTGTGGGTACACAAAGCACTGCAGAGATAAATACTTGGTGCCGAATTTTACTGTATCGGTAATATTGTTCTATGAAGAAATGTTGACTCATGTGATATAGCCAATGGAACGTAGAGCAAGGTCGTTTCTGTTCGCAAGACTAAAGAGAGATCTTTCACTTACTCAGTGTACACTGTGGCCGATGGTCAATACGGAGTGTACTCCGAGGAGGAAGGAGGCTGGACTGGTGTAGTTGGAGATCTACTGAAGGGAAAGGCAGACATTGCTGTCGCAGGTTAACCTTTATAAAATTGAAGTGATATTTCCATTTTTGAGAAAAACTTTTGAGAAAAATAGCGAGCCGGTGCAATTAATGATAGATTTATCATACTTATTTTGTTCACCTGGCGCTGTAATAGAGTACGATAAAAAAAATCCATAAGTTTTTACAGATCTTTATTGTGATTGTTTCATTTTAACTAAAGACTAGCATCGAAAATGTCCAAGACGAGGTTTCAGACCAAAGGATGATATTTCGGGGGTTGTGGAACATTCAAAATTACGTTGTCCAAAACACGGACGAATGCACACCGATCTCATCAAACGCTATATTATATTCTGCCCAATCTTATATAAAGCATCTTCAACATTTGAGTCCTTTTTAAGTTACAGTTTGAGAGACGTCGCACCATTCTATCTGATTTATTTTGCGGTTAAGTATTTTTCACTGTTCCAGGAATGATCCGTAACTACGACCGTGAGAAAGTGGTGGACTTCGTAGCCAGTCACATGGACTACGGAGTGTCTATCCTCATTCGCAGACCTATCGGGGGAGGGGGCCACAACCTGTTCGGATTCCTCGCACCACTAGCTCCATCTGTGTGGATATGCATCTGTTTGACAGGTACCTTGGAAATATATGCTTGGAAAGACACCCAATTTGGGGTATGCGTCGATGATCAGACCATCAAAACAAACAGGGAGCTAGATGTCCTCATGGCTGATAATTACCTTAACTTGCCTGATCATTTAAAGGCACCTCAACCAAAGGATGAATATTATTTTTAAAATCTGTTCTCAGATGAAAGAACTGGAGTTGCAAGTATTTTTTGCCACATACGCTGCAAATATTAGCAATCTTTCGGGTAATCAAACTTCCTTTTGTTTTGAAACCTATTCTAACTGTAAGTATAAAAATTATCTCATTCAATTGGTCAATTACACTTGTTTCAGGATTCTTCACGGCCCTAGTTTTGTTTGCACTCGCAAGGTATTCTCCCAACAGCGTAAACAACCGCACATCGTCGGATAAGAAGAAAGAATGTTTGTTTCCTGACACTATTTGGTTTGTCCTTTCGTCCTTCATGCAACAGGGCATTGACTCACAGCCGGCCCAGATCCCAAATCGAATCCTTGTCAGGTGACGGCTTTGATAACGTCTAAGATTTTAAACTCAAGTTTCAGCACTTTCATTCCAGTTTCAACAATTTTATTAACCCGCTGTAAACAAACTATAATACTCTTATTTACACTAGTAATTACTTTCCAAGCCGAATAAGGGCAAGTCCAGAATGAGCTTTGCGGCCCAAGAGTGGTATGGGCCAGTGGGACTTAAGTCGCGGACAGGAGAGTCTGAAGAGACCAGCTCATATAGAGGAAGAAGTTTTACTAACGCCATTTCGTCTGGCCCGCACCAGAGTTTGGTCTGTTGGGTATGGTCAATTCCTTTTTTGGGTCTGTCGGCCTGCTCAATTCCCAGTTATTTCTTTGCACTTCATGTAACGTAGCCATTATAAATAATGCATAAAACTGTAAACATGTCAATCATAGTTGATTATGTACCACATATGAGGGTTCATGCTGTTTAAATTGACGTTTGTCATATTTCTTACATATT
The DNA here is from genome assembly GCF_964194025.1 of Convolutriloba macropyga. Classification (NCBI taxonomy): domain Eukaryota; kingdom Metazoa; phylum Xenacoelomorpha; order Acoela; family Convolutidae; genus Convolutriloba; species Convolutriloba macropyga. Next base: position 42,085,328 of record NC_134468.1, on the reverse strand, counting down.
TGCACATGTTCTTCAGTGGATTTCGTACATAATTTTCCGCTTAAAACCGCTGATATCTCGACCTGGGCTCTGCTGAAAATACTGCTTTATGATTAATGCAGCATTCCGAACTTCAGTCAACTATTTTTTTCTAGACCTGCTGCGAATGTTGGCGATGCAATATAATTCGACAATTGTTCCTTTCAGTTTCTGGTATTTCTTCGCTCTGATCATAGTGGCCACATACACAGCTAACCTGGCAGCTTTCCTCACTGTGACCAGAATGGACCATGAGATACGAGGTCTGTCTGATTTGGCCAATCAGAAGGAGATACAGTACGGCACTGTTGACAAATCCACACTTCAGCAGTTCTTCAGGGAAGTAAAACTCGACTTACCTTCAACCACAAATACTGATTTTTTTTAATGCTTCTGCGCAAAAAGAGTAAAGGAAACCTAATTTGCCAGGCCGAGACAAGAGATCGGAAAGTTGATGCTTATCTTGACATTGACAAAATTTGGATATCGCTTTACCTGATTATATTTTGAAAAATGTTGGGCTTCAGTTTGGATATGGATTTAAGCAAGTAGAGGACTGCTTTGCAGCATTTTCTGTTTGCACTTAGGCGAAATGAGGCCGATAGGGTACGAAAATTTCTGAACTATGTTAAGATCGATGATCCTCATACAAGACCAGATCTGTGATTATCTTGAAAAATCTCACGCGATGAACAGTTATCTTACTAGATCTTTCATGGGAACCGTTTCCCATAATCGGGGGAGGTTCATTTTGAGACCAAACGATGATTCGTTTCAGAGACCACGCGTACATCGATGCTAACTACGAGAAGATATTCCAGGGAATGGAGAGTTCTAGGTCGTATGTGAAGTCAGTGAGAGAGGGGTATTCCTGGGTAGTGAGGGGTGGGTATGCGTTTATGTGGGATGCACCTGTGCTTGAGTACCAAAGGAAACGCAAGTGTAGTCTCACCACAGTTGGGAAGCCATTCAACAAGAAGAATTACGCATTCGCAGGCATTCTCTTTATTCTATTTCCTTATAAGGTTTTCTGCCACAAATTTTGTTTAAATAAATAATAGACAAATGGACAGACAATAACAGGTTGCGGTCTCCAAAATAACAATCTGAGTTCAGTTGACTAATTCCTAGTTAAAATTTGGCGCTCTGGTTCGAATTTCCAAACGTTGAAAATATAGCCAGAAAAGCCTCAAAAGAAATAGCAATCGCAACTCTTGTCCATTTGCAGTGCCTAAGAAGTCTCCATACAAAAATGAGATCTCACTCGCAATCCTGCGCCTTCAAGAAAGTGGAAGGTTGGAAAAACTCCGACAGAAGTGGTTCGAAACTGAGTCCCTCTGTCCAGACGACGAGTCAGTTCAGGACTACGAAAGAGATGGGCTAAAGATGGAAAATATGGCTGGGGTGTTTTTAGTTCTAACTCTGGGCTTCGTGTTGTCATTGATAGCGGCGCTGATCGAACATCTGTGGTTCAAACTAAAAGAACCCAGGATCAGATTTTCCAGTTTCAAAAGGACTGAACTGGTTGTAAATACGTCTGCTTCAGACCCCAAATTATAGCACTAAACCTAAAAACTGTTCATATTAATAAATTGCTTCACTTATATCAGATCTTACATCGTTTACAGAATAATGATGAAATTGTTGTTCTTGGGTAAAATTAAATCGATATTTTAATTCCCTTTCCTAGCCATTGCCTTGACTTTTCTGAAAAGGCTTAACAAGCATCCAGGTAACTAAACAATGTCTGAAGAGACTTGGTCGAGGTACCTATAGTTAATTCAACCAAATTATTTTCATGGGCAGAGTCAAATTTTTTTCATAAACTTGAACAAGAAAGCCTCGGTAATGCGCGCTTGAACATCATGTTCCGCCCCCACTCATCCACATTTTTGACTTAATTGTCTACCAAATGAGAAGAGAACGAAAAACTTTGAAAAATTCATATATTGTTCGAAAATAATTAGTGTACCCATTCAAAAAATTGCTTTGAACTCAAACCAACAAACGAATTAAATAGTGCCTCATTAGAGGGCCGATAGTATTTGCCATTATCAAGACTAAAAAACAAACAACAAAGTCAAATGAGAACAACGATCAATTACGACAAAGCAATGCCTATCTATTTAAAACAAAACTCGATAACAATGACGAAATTGCATCAAATGAAACCTCAACTTAGAAAATTCACTGAAACTTTATCACAAAAAGTACGTGATCTGTGTTTATTGAGAAAAATCAACTGTGGTAGAAAAAAGGGCAAAGTTAAAAGTACGTTATTATTTTTTGGAAGCAAATAATTTCAAAGTTTTGACAACATTAGTTATCCAAAAAAAGCAATAAATAGATTCATCTGCACCTCCAGAACTTCAAAAAAACACAGTGAACTATGAGACTAAAAAGAACACCAATTACAGGTACCGAAAAGCCAATTAACCATTGCAAGATAACTGTGTACACGCAGTTAAAGACATAACCTACCAACTATAGACATTAAAATGCATTTAAATAACATAAATGTGATGTTTGACTTGTTAATAATGTGATAAGACAGCAAAAAGCCTTAGATTGTGAAAAAGAGCAGAAGCCAAATAAAAGTTATTAAAACTTGTAATTTTGAAGCTAAAAGACTATTAGTTAAAAGATAAAGCTGCAATGAGGACCCCCTTCAAATTCATTGAAAAAGATGCGATGTCTGTCTTCTCAGGGACTAAGCTAGAGCGTGACAAAAACAGGATAAAAAGTGGCAACGCTCAAAAAATTGTTACTTTTTATCTCTGGTTCGAATTTGCAAAAATTATTGTAAAGGGAAGCCAGAAAAGCCTCAAAAGAAACAGTAACCACAACACTTGTCCATATGCAGTGCCTAAGATGCATCCATTCAAGAATCAGATCTCACTCGCAATCCTGTGCCTTCAAGAAAGTGGAAGGTTTGGAAAGCTGCGACAGAAGTGGTTTGAAACTGAGTCGCTCTGTCCAGACGACGAGTCAGTTCCAGACTGCGGAAGAGATGGGCTGAAGAATGAAAACATGGTTGGGGTGTTCTTAGTTCCAACTCTGGGTTTCGTGTTGTCGTCGATAGCGGCGCTGCTTGAACATGTGTGATTCGAACTGAAAGAACCCAAGATCAAATTTTCCAGTTTCAAAAGGACTGAGCTGGTTGTAATTACGTCTGCTACCGATCCCAAATTATAGCCTTCAATATAAAAAGTGTTCATACAGTAAATTATTGTTTCAGTTGTATCAGTTCTTACATTGTTTACAGAATAATGATGAAAATGTTGTTCTTGACTCAAATTAAACGCTCAAAAAATTGTTACTTTTTTCAAAGAAAAAAAAATTTTGAAAAATCTTAACCACCGTAATTTTTTTTTAACAAAAATAAGTAAATTGATTAATTTGCAGCTGCCAAGAATGCAATTTCAAATTGTCATCGATAAGATTAAATGTAAAGAATACGAAGTAACAGCGAATACAGGTATAAATCACAATTTCACAAATTATCCAGATAACAAATAATAATTTCACGGTATATGCACGCAAATGCAGTGTTGAAGCCTAAAAGATGATGAAGCAATTCAACGAAAAAAAAATGTTTCTTGGCCCTAATTTACACGTAAATCTGATCTAATATTTATAATTGGTTTTTGATTTCGAATCAATCTGTTCTGTAATTAACAGAAAAACTAATTAAAATAAAAATTGTTGATTTCAAAAATCTACAATTAAACCAAAGCTATCCGTGCTATTGCTACTTGTCTTTTAACAAATAATTGTTTAAGATTTTATCAAGATATCTCACTTGTCAAAATTTTCAAAACATCAAAAATAATTGATTTTTTTTGGATAATTATCGAGTAGCATCAGCAAAAATTAGGTATCATCTAAAAACATCGGATATTTTCACTAATGGCTTTCCAGATAGCGATTTAGAACTCTGATTGGTTGAACTCTGTCATAAGTCTACAAAAAGGACAACAAATGCTCGCAAAATTCACAAATCTTTTGCCGGAGTCTTAGAATCTGTGAGTTTTGCTCGGAAAACCTAGTGTTTATTCCTAGTATTTTAAAAAGGACAGAGCCAAAACAAAGTCGAAATCATTTTCATCCCGAAAATCAACGATGAGAACAAAACTAGCTTTCCTGTGAAAAAAATGAAAAATGCTGATCTTTCAAAAACTTTTGCCGATTTGCAGCAGAAAACACTTAACTCAAAACAAGCAAAATCAGCCAAAAATGTGAACAAAACAACGCAAATGAAGCTAACGCAAGTGAGGCTAACAATAGTAAGTGAGGATATCGATCGGCGAAAATTAGCTGAACAGAAAAACCCAGTTGAGCAAATATTTCCTCCCACGCTAAAAAGGGTCGCAACTATTAATTGAAGGTATTTTTTAAATTTACTTTCGAAAACGTCTGAACATTTTTACCAATGATCGTGGAATTTTTTCGTGGAATTTATGACAATTCTTGACAAAATTGTTAAATCCGATAAAATACTACAAGATTAAGAGATTGATTGTGTTTCTGTCAGTTCTTATGCAATAAAAAAGGAAAAAATAAAGTTTCATGGTCCTAAAAAAATTTTCTCTCATAAGATCTTACACTAGAAAGTGTTAATAACAAAACGATACGGAAAACAATTTAAATTTGCGCGTATGAGAATTCTAATATGTGAACACTGTCACTCGTGTTGCTACAACAACGTGAGCACACGCTGTATTCGTTATTTACATACACACTAAATAATGTATAGGTAATTTAACCTGAACAGTGTGCAGGTAAAGACATGTGCAGGTAAAATTCACGTGCACGAATTTTCCAAAAATTACTTAACTGCACACAATTCAGGTAAATTACCTGCAAGAAATTTGTTTTGTTTTTAATGTATAAATTTGAAGCCAAAAAACTACCTTTTAAAAATAATTCATAAGTCAGTTTTTACGACCGCTTTTTCATAACCAGCTTTTTCATGAAGGTTTGTCATGATTTTTTCCAAGTTAGAATGAAATGAACCGTAAACATTAATTTTCGATTATTAAACTAACTCTATTAAATTTCTAAAATATCTGAACGGGCTTCGGCACTGGGTCTTTTGTATTTGGCAGGAACCTTTTTGAAATTTAAAAAAGTATTGGTAAACAATTGTAAAATATTTTTTCATTTTGTTAAATCAATTGAAAAAATACCCATCGGTTGAATATATTTTTCCAAGTGGAAATACTCTGTTAACAGGTGATTTGAGCCAAGCAATTAAAAGTCGTCGTATTCATTTTGGAGAAGAAAAAAACAAAATTTGTCTTTATGGTAAATTTTGCTTCGGAAAATTTCGTTAAATCCCTCTTTCGAAAAACGGAACGGATCCGGTCGAACACAATAGTAGATAATATTAATTAATTTGTGCCCAAAAATTAAAAATTCGAAAGTCCAAAAATTCAATGATTTTAAAAAATAATTTTACCAATGCCGCAATGCTATTTAATTTCGTTCGAAACGTAGACTGGTGTATAAAAATGGTTAGAGTAAATTCCAAACAGTTTTTACCCACCTTTTCTAGTTTTCCTCCAAATATCTAAGGAGTCAAATTTCTTCAAGTCTCTGAAAATCAGTAGTCTGATAAATCAACAGTTTTCAAAAACGCACTCATAAACACAAGCAAAAATTGTGAGTTACTGTAATGGTGTAACAGATATTACAAAAAAACCAATAAACTACTCCCTTTATGTTCCATATCTTGCAGAAATATCACCATTCAATACTTAAGAAAAACTTGATTTTTTTTCGGACCTTTTTTCTAACAATATCAAGGCATATCTTGCAGATGGCAAAACAATAGCAGACACTATTCTTGGCTATATCTTGGTAAACTAATAATCCAACACCAGTCTTCAAAACATGTAATTGGAGTAACATTAATTGAAGGTCATTACATTGATTTTAAAACATCCCAATAAAGTAGAAATTTCGATTCTGAGAAAAAACATCCGTTTCACAGTGATGCAATTTATGGGTGGCAAAATTAATTCACGGGAAGCAACATAAACCTTGCTCCAATTATCGTGAAATTTGACGTCACGCACTTAATTAATTTAAAAATTGAATGAATGAACTACCAAGAACCTTATTTGAATTTGAAGCAAGTCGGATGATACTTGTCGTTAAAAAAAACGATGTTCACTACAAAATTAAGATATAAAAACAACCAAGAGAGGGGAAATAACATCTCCATCATCTATCTCGATTGCAGCTATTAAAAATATTTCCTATACAATTTCTCACTAATTTATAAAAGAACCTAGTTTGAATTCTGCTCGCAAAACTAGTTATTTTCCCTGCTTACAGAAACAACTTCAAAAACAACTTCAGAAACAACAAAAACAGAAACAACTTCAATTTTTGCCTATCTTAAAAAATTTTGTTTCAAAAATTTGTTGTCACCAATCAGATTCTTTTTTGTTCAGATTTTTTGTATGCCAACACTTCCCTGAATTTCTTTCCTGAAAATGTTCTTCTCCTTTTCCATTTTTCCGAAAAACGATTACTCAATCCCTCTATTAATTTTCAGAAACTCAAAATTATCAACTTGAATTTTGTTGGATCAAGTTTAGAGGTTTCTGGTTCATTGTTATTCAAGAAAAACTAGTTCAAAACAACTTTTAATTGGATTTTTTTTTCAGAAAAAGTTCTCCAAGACGTTGTTGAGTACCGCGCTCAATGTAATCTGAGCGATCAAAAAGATGAAAACCGGAAAACTTGGAGTTGGCGTAAAAAGTGGGCGTCAAAAATCCATAATCTTGCAATGCTCTACTTTTATATGGTTGACTTATTGAAAATATCTTTATAAGCTTGAGCGTTCTGATTATTAATAGAAACACCACTAGCTGCGGCAGTTTTGTTTTGCTTTTTGTTTTCCACCAATTGCCATTTTTTTCCCAAAAATATTTGAATGCGGAAAAATAGTGACCGCAAGCTCGTTCAGTCGTGTGCTCAACATGAACAAATTTTGTTGAAAGGCTGTTGATCTTTTTTTTTGAAAAATGCGCATATATTTGCTTTCTTGAAACTAACTGCTTTTGGTGTTGAGCTCATTAAAAAATTTCAACCACGAGTTTTAACTCGAATTCTCTCCAGTACCCTGAGATGTTTCCGTCCTGGCATTTCTCGATGCCACAGGTTATACAACGTATTCATAAAATAGTAATATGAGAGTTTCGAAATCACTGGGCATTGCTCAAAAATCAATGTTCAAATAAAGAACTAAGAAAATTGAACCAATAGAACTTAAGAGAAATTTGAACATTCAAATTACATGATGCCACACCACGAGCTTTTCCAAGAATGCCTGTTTTTCAACTTTTATAGAGATATCTATTTAGTCCCAGGTTCCAACACCAGCGAACACTGCAAAAACCCTAATACGAAATCGGGATCTGTTGGTGTTCAATGTATGTTTCTAACCTTAGCTCAATTTAGTCCACTTAATTGTTTGTTCATTCTAGTTTTGAAAGAGAATTTTGTCACGTTGAACTCTTCTATTGCTTTGGAACGTTCGCTTTCGTTGTAACTTTGACTTACTGTCATTAATGTGAAATCTGTTGAAATCTACCTTTTTCAAATTCGGACTCTGAACTTTCAATTTTTTCAAATTTCTTGGACAGTATAGATTGTCCTATAAAGTTGCAACGCAAGTGAAGGTCTCAAAAAGATTTGGAAAGAGTTAATAGGTAAAAGTCTAAATTTTCATGCAAAAAAATCCATTTAAATTGAACTTATATGAAACAGGGCAGCTCGGTAATGTGCGTTCGCACATTAAGTTCCGACCCCGCTCATCTACATTTTTCACTTAATTGTCTACCAAATGAGGAAGAGATAAAAAAAATAACATATCAACATATATTTCAACAAACTACTAAAAGAATAAAACAATCTACTCTAGAGGGCCTATTAGACCTGTGGCGACCATAATATGACTACCAGAAAAGACGGCAATAAAAATCAAATAGTTACAAATATTAATTACGACCGAAACTCCTTGTCCATTTTTTGAAAACCACTAATGACCAAATCAAAATGGCATCAGATAAAATTTGTACTCAGAAGATTAACCGGCTCTTTGTTTGGAACAAAATATGGGACTTTTCTCAATGCGACTAGAAATGAATAAAAGGGGCAAGTTTATTAAAACATTGCTTTTAAAAAAAGAATTAAACTCGAACTGATTAGAAACATTACGCATCAAATGAAATCATTGAGGGAGTCTTTTATACTTCAAAAGAGAGCAACTGAGGCCTTTCATTATCCAGGATATGTCATACGACAACAAAAAAACATCATTTACAGGCAAAAACTAAAAATTTGCACAAAAAACTATGCACGAAAACGATGTCCCCCCAATCAATTAAATATTAAGCTGATCACTAAAAACAATCAAAATCTTCGTTTGCATTTTTTGAAGTTAAAAAGATTTTCAAATCAAATGACGACCATTATTGTGATATTGTAAAAAGAGAGCAAAGACCTACAAAAAAGGGGCAAATATGCAAAAAGCACGAAAATTGTCTTTATGAAAACTGGTTGTCCCAAGAAAAAAGACCATTTGAGGAAAATAAAACCCTTATGAAGAGCAATTTATATTTCATAGCCGACATAAGCCTTCGACTAAAAGAGTAGACAGTTTGTCTTGCAACTACTCGGAAAAGTAATTGCGACTGTTATTAATGAGACTAAATCATAAGACTATAAAAACATTAAATACAAGCTGAACTAATAAGTTTCACAAACAACTTTCCGAAACCACAGTTTTGAAGCCAGTAAATTTATAAGATATTAACCACAAGAATATAACATCTTCATTTGTGTCTCTTGTGACCATCATAACGTCTTTTTGTAAAACAACTATCACAAAGTGTCTACAAAAAGAACCGCAAAAACTGAAAAGTACCTAAACTTCACAAATTTCTTCTGAAACAAATTGTCTAAGCCCTGAAGACATCATTTAAAACGTTTGAGGAACAGAAAAGCTATTCTTTGACTCAAAAAAACATTAAAAAGCTCTAAATAATGAGCCTAGTTTACGAAAACCATAAAACGTTGTATAATACGAAAAAAACGCAAACCAAAACAAAAAGTGATAAGTTGAAGAATACTATATTCTTTTTTTTTAGAAATTCAAATCGAAAGTCAAAACAACCATTGATTATTTACCGATATCAAATATTAAATTTATTTTTTTGTCTATATTTGGCCAATGAGACCTTTAAATACACAATATTTGTCATTTCACAAAAAAAAACAAAGGGCAAAAATAAAAAACTCTACCAATTTCTGCAAGAGATCGGTGTCGCAGCCCTTCAAACCAGATGTTATGAAAACAAAAATTTTGTTCAGTTTCAAATTTTGTAAAGCTTTAAATTGTTAAATAATGTTACAATTTACAAAAGAAACTTCAACAAAAGCAAAATGGGAAAATATACACAAAAAATCATCTGTGAAAACTCGTAGTACCAAAAGCGAAAAAGCCTTCTCGTAAAATAATCGGCCACAAAGTCAGTTTGTATGCTATACGGAGGAACGATTGACGTGTACTTACTGAGAATAAACAAAAAGTTGACTAAAATAATATAGAAAAATTGACAAGTTCAAAAAATCACAAAATTTTCCCTCAAACAAATACATTCAATAACATAAGAGATATTAGGTAACAACCGAAAGAATAAAAAAATACACTTGAACCTTATGAGGAAGAAATTTGGATCTGTGATTGGTTAAATTTGAAAATCAGACTGTCAAAATAATAACAATTGAAGGCAAAAGACAAGAATTCAGTTAAACTTTACTAAAACTCTTTCTCAAAGCCCTAAAATCCCTTTGGCTCTATGAAAAAAGACTGTATCTACATTCGGCCTCAAATTTACTTAAATTGAGGCTGTCATTATTGGAGCCCTAAATAAAAAAATATTGTCAGTAATTAACATTAAAAAAACAAAAGCAAAATCTTTTTAAAAAAGCTAGGATTAAAGTAAAAACCAAAAAGCCTCTGATTCTAATAAGAGTCTATGATAATGTCAAACTTCTCCCTAATTTTTTCGCGCATCCAGCAATTCGGTCAAGAGTTCCAATTGTTTAGGAAGCAAACCAATTGTTGCGTGGAATTCTTCAAATGTTAAAAAAAAGAACGATGTATTTTGTATAATTATCGAGTTAAACCTACAAAAAACGGCAAAGTATTAATTCCAGAAGACTTTCATACGGCACCTAAATGCAACTAGCGATCTTTTTGAGATTAGAGAGTCTGTTTTAAGGTTTCTAGGTCACTCAGTGTGGCATACTTTATCAAAGTGGACCAAAAAAGCTTATATTGTACCATTTTTGATGAGAAAAATTTGAATTTTGAAAAAGTTTTCAAAAACTTTAGCCTAGAAAAAAATTTCAATCAAACAAATCAGCAACGCTCTTCTATTTGTAACGGTAACAACAACACTCTGCCGTTCAAAATTTTAACTTATTTTGAACTGTGTCAGCGAAATTGTGCCAAATTTTAGCAAAAATTACTGAAAATGCGAACAAAAACAGTCGAATGTTCACAAAACTTTAAACCTCGATAACTCCCTGTAAAAAACGATAACCGAAAAATCTTTTTAATTCCGTATTCTACGCTGGACGGGCTTTTCAATGATACCACTCACAATTCTCTACGATGAATATATCGATCGGCCAAAATTGACTGAACAAAAAAAACCCAGTTGATTATATAGTTCCTCCTCCCCACTAAAGTGGGGGTCGGAACAAAAAACTGACCCGCAAATGACCAAATTGATACCAAATTGAACGTTAGAATTTTTTTCGAACGTTCCCTATATTGCAAATTTATGGGACTTAAAGCTCATATTTAAACAAATTTAGTCCCATAAAGTTGCAAAACAAGTGAATGATTAAAAAAACTCCTGAAACGCAAATGAACATCAAAACACTATGTGCGTATTCTAAATTTGAACTTTGACCTTTCAAACATTCGATAGCGCTGCAACTCAGACTAACTATAGCATGTCCCATAAAGTTGAAACAATCGAATGTTTCAAAAATTGGTCCACATTGATCATTTGCATGTCCAATTGCGCGTTTTTGCGTTTTTCGAACATCCCGTTATTTCAACTTATTGGAACAGACTCTATATAGCGTGTCCCATGAAGTTTAAATAATAGGACGTTTCAAAAAACATCGCCAGCATTGCTCATTTGCTTTCTCAATAGCTTGTTTTGGCGTACATGTTTAAAATTTGAACTTTGACCTTCGAACTATGGACAGTATTTTTTGAAACGTTCGATTATTTCGCTTTTATGAGGCACTATATTTAGTATGTCCCGAAATTTGGAATAATCAAATGTTCGAAAAACGCAATGTGCACAGTGTTTTGTGCACAGTGTTTTTGAAACGTTCGCTAATTTCGCACGCTGGTTAGTCCCATAAAGTTGCGACGTTATCGAACGTTTCAGAGGTCAAAGTTCCAATTTAAAATAAGTCCCATAAAGTTGCAACGCAAGCGAACGTTCGAAAAACTCTCGACATGCAAATGAACAACGAAATGCTGACCTCTGCTTGTTTTAAATTTGAACTTTGACCTTTCAAACGTTCGATGACGTTGCTACGTTGTGGGACTAATGTCGAATTGTGCCTTCTTAACTTACGATTCGAAATTCAACACTGGCCTTGAGATTGTCATCCATTGTTTTTAGCTTTGCAACATTACAGGACACATCGCAAAAATTTTCTCTGACAACATCTGCTGGAGCAATGCACAGCTGCAATTTGTTTAAGCATGCTATTAATGTCATAGAGTACTGTTTTGTCATAATTTGTTTATGGTTACCAATATCATCTGCTAGCCTTTACTCCAGCTTCTACCAACTCTCAATCGTTAAAAGTGTTTAAAGTTACAATTTGTATTATTTATTTCCTGGAAAGGACCCAGCACTGAATTTTCATTTTCTACCAAAATATAGTAGTTAGAAATATTAATCTCCCAGGTTTACACCTCGACTAATGAAAAGTCCAGTGGGAGGGCCAAAATTGATTATAAAAACACGGTTTTTCATTCTACTTTAAAGTAGAGCTAAAAACTCTTTTCATCGGGCGAGCTAATGCTTTTCCATTTTTATACGTCTAAACCTGGTTTGGTGTGTAAATACAGAACTTCGTTGTCGTCATATTGTTGAAATGCCTTCATTGATGTGTCTTAGTATGAGAATTGGGTTTTGCAAAAATTCTACCTCAAAGAGAATTAAACCTTTGTAAGCGTTCCTGAAAATTCTTGATGATTGGTCATTTGATATTTGTGAGCATGTGTTTAACCAACTTGTGCTTCTTAATTTTCATATCTTTTAATACATCCTTAATGTAGCGCATACCAGAATTGCTAATATTTAAATGTAGATCTTTTTTAAGCAATACCTCGACCTTTTTTAAGCAATGCTAATATTTTAATATTTAAATGTAGACCTTTTTTAATCGTAAGGTATAGTGGGCTGAGAAATGAAATAGATGAGTTTAAAAGGACTGTGTAAATTTACCTTAAATGCACAGCATTTTAGTAAATGCACAGCATTTTAGTAAAGTCAGCCTACTCAGCGATGTTTTTCACAATTTTTGAACATTCAGTGAGGTTTAAGTAAAAATCTGAAGTTTACCGGGGACTTTGAACTTGGCCAGACAAAAAAGTTAACTTTCTCCGAAGACTCAAAACAAGGAATTAGATCTAATCCTAAAAAGTTTTCAATTCGTGCTTGTGTTATTTAGTTGCTGAGAAACAGAACAAGATTCGAAGAGATTCCAACAATATTTTGTGCAATATAGCTTTCAATGATATAGAGCTGTCAAAGGAAGGCAGAATAAAAAAAACAAGATGTGAACGAATTCTTACAAAACTTTGTGGAATATAGCTTTCAATGACAGCTGTCATAGAATAACCTCCCTTCCTCTAACATTTAAAGATTGAAGAGTTCAAGTTCAAGCATTTTCAATTCGAACTCTTATTCGTTTTGTTGTCAATTTATCACTAAGAGTTCCAAATTGATTGCAGCGCTCATAAAATTTGATCGACTGTGTATATCTTTTTTGTTCCGACCCCACTTGTTTGAATAAAAGTTGACCATAACGATAAAAAATTCTTAATTTCTCTTGAAGTTTGAGTGAATTACTAAAAACCTATGATTTTTATTGTGAAATGTTTTCTTAACCGTTTTTTGCGCTTTTATTGCAAGAAAAAATTTGTCTCTGAAGTGAGTTCCTCCAATTGATTTCCAAATTTTTTCGAGCGTTCCTGAAAACTTCTGATCATTATTCATTTGATTTTTTTGAGCGTGTATTTAACCAACTTGTGCTTCTCAATTTTAATATCTTTTATTATATCCTTAATGTAGCGCATAACAGAATTGCTAATATTTGAATGTAGACCTTTTTAAAGTAATGCGTAGAGTTTTTTAAGCAATGCGAATATTTAAATGTAGATTTTTTTAATCGTAAGGTATAGTAAGCTGAAAAATATAGATTGATGAGTTTAAAACGGCTGCAAAAATTTATCTTAAACTTACAGCAATTTAGTAAATGCAGCCTACTCAGCGAGTGTTTTCACAATTTTTGAACTTTCAGCAAGGTTTTAGCAAAAATTAGCTGAAATTTACCGGGACATTCAACTTGGCCAGAAAAAACGTAATCATCGAAAATTATAGCCTTAGAAAAATGCAAACATTTTCTCCGAAAAATCAGAACAAGGTTTTTGTTATTTTCTTGCTAAAAGAGACTTGACCACATTCAAACAGATTCCTGCAAAATTTTGTGGAATATAGCTTTCAATGACAGCTGTCAAAGAATGACCACCCTCACTCAAAGATTTAAAGATTGAAGAGAAAAAGTGCAAGAATTTTCAAATCGCCCTCTTAATCGTTTTGTTTCAGCTGTTTTAATTTATCGTTTTAATTTATCAGTAGCTGTTTCAGCTGGTTGCAGCGCTCCTACAATTTGAGTGACTGCGTATATCCTTTTATAAAAGTTAAAATACTTTCAATTTCTCTGGAAGAAGATTGAGGCAATTACTGTAAATCTATGGTTTTTATTGCGAAATATTTTAACCGTTTTTTGCGCTTTTATTGCAAGAAAATTTGTTTCTGAAGTGAGTTCCTCCACATGATTTCCAAATTTTTGCGTGATCTCATTTTCATTCATTCCGAAGAAAATTTGTTGCCAACATAAAGGCAATTTCTAACGTCGAAGTTGCAAAAACGCATAGCTTAGTGGTGAAGACGCTGAAATCTGACATTGAGGTTGAGGGAACGAAACCCTGGGTTTGTCTTTTTTGTTTGAAGGTTTCCAGCTGAGGCCTGGTGAGGAATAAAAACGTTATGAATTTTTTGAACCATTTGTTTTTTTTGCCAACTTGTATGTAGATTTTGAATTAGATTGAACAAATGTTCAAGGAAATAGTGTACAAATCTAGAGCTTCGTAGTTGGCATATTGTTGAAATGACTTCTGCGATATGTCTTAGTAATATTTCAACTCTTGTGAACAATTTTGATTTTTCTCGATGATTGGTCTTTTGATAATTATGACTGTTTATGTACAAACATAGGTAAAATGAGATTAATTTGCACCATTGGCAATAATTTTTAACTGAAAGATGAAAATTAATAAGCATAAGTTGATTATGCTCCTTAATGTTCTTTCAGTTAAAAATTGTTGCCAAGAGTTCTAATTCTACCTATGTTTATGGCTTGCGTGGAAACTTCTAATACTGCTCACAGCTTCTATAAATTTTCTACATTGTGGAAAACACGCTTTGAACACTTGTTAAATTTTCAGCTTCTTCAAATATTTGTTGCGCCCTGCACCAGCTCCAAGCACCTATGTCATCTTTGTTACTTCCTCCTCCACTTAGTCATATTTCCTTAATGCAGAGCATATCCGAACTGCTAATATTTAAATGTGGGCTTTTTAGTCAATGCATTTAAATGCACAGAAGTATAAATCTTTCGTAAGAAGTGAATTGAGTAAAAGATAAAGAGGAGTTTTAACGCTCTGCGCAAATTTACATCAATTAAACAGCATTGTAGTAAAAGCAGCCTACTCAGCAAATTTTGGACTTTTCTGCACAATCAGTAATTTTTTGGTAAAAATTAGCGGAAACTTACCGGGGACATCAAACTTGGCCAGAGAAAACGTTAACAGCAGAAGTTATAGCCGTAAAAATTAGCAAATGTTTCTCCAATGACTCAGAACAAGGAACTAAAACTGTTTCGACAAACTTTTCAACTCATAATTGTGTAATTTAGTTGCTGAAAAACCAGGATAACAGGAGTCCAATGAAAGAACCGTAACTCAGGAACTACCCGTATCTTAAAAGATTGCGAAGAGTTTTCCAAACTATGTTGTACAATATAGCGTTCAATGACATAGCTTCCTCGTAGAAGGACCTCTATTCTTCCATGATTCCAAGACCGAATTGTTAAAGTGCAAACTTTTTGAAATCGTCCTCGTACTCTTCTTTAAGAAATTTTCATCACTAGATTGCAGGCAAATAATTTTTTATAAAAGTTATAAAAGTTAGTCTTTAATTGCTTCAAAACGAAGTCTGAGGCAATTAATATGAACTGTGTTTTTTTTGAAAAAAAAATTGTTGGAGCGTTTTTGCGCTTTTCTTTCAAGAACATTGTCTCTCTGAGGTGAGCTCCATCGCTTGAGTTCCAAATTTTTGCCTGATATTTTTTCATTCTTTCCGATGAAGGCATGTAAAGACGATTTTTAGCATTGAAGTAGCGAAACTGCATAGCATATTGGTGAAGATGTTTCATCAGATGTTAGCTTGAAGTTGAGTGAAACAAGCCCTCGGATTTTTTTGTTGCTTAAAGGGTCCACCTGAGGCCTGGTGAGGACTGAACGCTGTCAATTTTTTGAAGCATTTCTTTTAAGTTTGCCGACTTGTTGTTAGATTTAGGTTTCAAAAACAGTGCTATCTAGTTGTCAAAACTTTACATCTCTATTATTCAAACCATTAATGGAAAGTTACGAATTTTAAAGCATACTAGTTTTTTCTGAGTCAATTTTGGCTCATCAAAAACTCTGGGAATTGAAACAAAAGCATTGCCAATGAAAAACACTTAGACAACTGAATCCTTGTTGAAACAACAATTGCATTTTTTATTCAAACTGCTGATGCTTAAAACTATTATTTTTTCTTTTCGGCGCATTTTTGTGTTTGAAATTGCGGTCTTAGATAGTGGAAAGAGAATAATGCAAAGCGTCGTCAGATCATTATATCAATTTTGTCTGATCTTTAGATCTTAAGGAGGGCAAAATAGAAGAAAACAGATTTAGCATCACTCAATTGTTGAATTATTTTGAAAGAAAAATGGAAGTTTATAGAAACTTCTAAATTGCTTTAACCCAAAAGAATTTCATGCATTGTGTCTAAGCTCAATAGAAGATGCGTATACTCTTAAAAAAGTAAGTGTAATTTTTTCAAAATAATCTGCAAAATTTTTAGAGCCCAGTTAATAGGCATTACCAATTTATTCGAGTGAAGCAATATGACTAGTCCGTTTTCTGATCGCAGATGCCGTATAAGTGTTCGCAATCTTTCCATCCTCTTTGAAAGCCGTCATTCCATACAAATGATGAACAATTGGGATAAACAATTAAGGTTCTCAAAAATCTGACAATTTTTGGAAGACGTTCCCCGTTAAAAACTAAGCTGAAAGCAGCCTTAAAGCAACATGATTTGTTTTTTTTTGGATTGTGAACTGTGTAATTTTATATTAAGGCAGGTTATTTTATAAAAAAATCTTTTGAACTTAGCATTTTTCTCTCGAACATTTTTGTAGGCTGCAGTGTTATGTCTGAAGAGTAAGTTTCAACTATAGGCTGTCAGTCAGAGATTTTTTTTATAATAATAAGGCAACAGAAGTTTTGACCTGTTTTCCGATTAAACATTTAAAAGGGTCCAGGAAAGGTAAAAAATAAGCTGGATCATTAGGTGGATAGAGGTTTTTTTTAACGACAAAAATGATTTAAGAAGCACAAACCGAACGTTATTTAATGACTATATTTTTTGAGAAACAGAAAAACGTTTTCTGTTTTCGTTCAATTTATTTAACAAAAACATTAGTAAACAAAAATTACTGGTCAAGTTGATGCTAGATTTTTTTTATATTAGCTTGGTTTCAAAGAATTGTTTCAGAAGTGGTCTTTTCACATTTTGTCTCAAAGAGCTACTGTATTTGAGCTTGTACGGTTAGCTAGTTTTTAGAGAAGTTACATTATTTTACGTCAAAAACATGTTTATAGACTTGATTATTTGCAAAATGTCATTAAAAAATTGGTTTTACGTAATGGTTCAAAATCAATTTATCTACTCAAAAAGTTTAGCCGCCATCTCATTTTCTAATCAGTGAGTTAAGCACCTATTGCATCAACCAGCAAAACCAAAATTTGATCACTCCAATCGGTTAATAGCAAATCGTCCGATGTTATTTGGTTACTTTTACCCGTAATATTCAGCTTTTCAGTTTTTCAATTTCCTCAATTTGAATATTTCCCACAATTTTTTGTCATAACGTTTTGATAAAATACGAGTCAGGAATATTCGTCTCTCTCAAGTGAGTTTCTTCACTCGAGTTCAAAATTTTTGCATGATCTCATTTTCATCTATTCCGAAGAAATATTTGTTGCCAATCTTGAGGCAATTTCTAGCGTCGAAGATGCAAAACAGCATAGCTTAGTGGTGAAGATGTCGGAATCTTATATTGAGGTTGAGGGAACGAGACCTGGGTTTGTCTTTGTTGTTCGAAGGTTTCCAGCTGAGGCCTGGTGTGGACTGAAAACGTTATCAACTTTTTTGATTGTTTCTTAATTTGGCAGCTGGAGTGTAGATTTTGACTTGGACTTAACAATTGTACAATGAATTAGTGTACAAATATAGTTGGTATATTGTTGAGAGGACTTCTTCGATATGTCTTAGTATAAGAATTACGTTGTTTTCGCAGAAATTGTACTCGAAATACAATTCAATCCTTGTGAGCAATCTCGATATTTCTCGATGATTGGTCTTCTGATATTTATGACCGTGTAAGTATAAACATAGGTAAAATGAAGATAATAGTCAACGTTGGAAATAAATTTTAACTGAAAGATGAAATTTAAAAAACATAAGTTGATTATGCTTCTTCATTTTCATTCAGTTAAAAATCATTGCTTTTGTTCATGGCTTGCGTGGAAATGTGTGATATTAGTCACGGCCTTATGAATTTTTTTACTCTGTGGAAACTACGCTTTGAACAATCGTTAAATTTTACACTCTTTCCGGAGTTTTTAACTTTTTAAAAACATTAGTTGAGCCCTGCACCACTTATTTTATCTTTGTTACTTACTCCACAACAAAGTCTTATATCCTCAATGTAGAACATATCCGAATTGCTAATATTTAAGTATAGGCTTTTTGAGCAATACGTTTAAATGCACAGCAATATAAATCTATCGTAAAAAGAAAACTGAGTAATAGATAACGAGGAGTTTAAAAAAGGTGCGCAAAATTTTATCAAATGCTCAGCATTATAGTAAAGACAGCCTACTCAGCGAGTTTTTTTTCACAATTTCTGCACATTCAGTGAGATTTTAAAAAATGCTAGCTGAAATTTACCGGGGAGATCGAACTTGACCAGAAAAACATTAACAGCAAAAATTTTAGTAATAAAAATAAGCATATGTTTTTTGCGATGACTCAGAACAAAAAATTAGATCTATTTCGACAAACTTTTCTACTCATATTGGTGTAATTATCTTGCTGAAAAATCAGGTTGAAAGGATTCCTATGAAAAGCCGTTTTTCAAGAACTACCCGTATCTTAAACGATTGCGAAGGCTGTTCTAAAGAATGTTGTGCAATATGGCGTTCAATGACATAGCTCCCTCGTAGAATGACTTCTATTCTTCATGATTAAAAGATCGAAGAGTTAAAGTGCAATTTTCTTGAATTCGTCCTCGTACTCTTCTTTTTGTTAATTTTTCGTCACTAGATTGAAGCGCTCCGACAATTTGAGGGATGGCAAACAAATTTTATAAAGGTTGCCCATTAAGATGTAAAATCTTTAATTGCTGCAAAATGAAGTCTGAGGCAATTATTATAACCTGCAGTTTTTTTGAAAAATTTTTGCTTGAGAGTTTTTGCGCTTTTGTTTCAAGAACATTGTCTCTCTGAGGTGAGTTTCTTTGCTGGAGTTCAAATTTTTGCCTGATCTTTTTTTCATTCTTTTCGAAGAAAGCTTGTAGCCTAGATAAAAGCGATTTTTACCGTCCATCGAAATTTCAAAACTGCATAGCTTAGTGTTGAAGATGGCACTCACACATTTAGTTGAGGGAACAAACCGTTTGCCTTTGATTTTTGAAGGTTTCCAGCTGAAGCCTGTTGAGGACTGAAAAAGGTGTCAAATTATTTGAAACATTTGTTTTTAGTTTGCCGACTTGTCGGTAGATTTCCAACCTGTCCTCAAAAAATGTTCTATGGTTTAGTGTACAAATATTGAGCTTCGCAGTTGACATTTTGTTGAAAGGACTTCTTCGATACCTCTTAGTATAAGAATTAGATTCGTTTCGCAAAAATTTTACCTCATTGAAAATTCAACCCTTTTGAACAATCCTGATAACTCTCGATTACTGGTCTTTTGATGTTTGTGACCCTGTAAGTATAAACTATGTATCTAGTTTTATGGTTTGCGTGGAAATTCGTGAAATTGCTTTCGGCATCCTTTAATATGTTTGAAATATATTTTATTTGTCACTCATTCAATTTTGGATTTACCGCAGCCCGCGTTCAGCTACCCGATTTTTCAGTTACTAACATCTCGCATTTATAACCAATTACTCAGTTGATTAGAAACTTCTTCTTCAAAACAGAACCAGCCCATAAAACAAAAACAGCAAAAGCGAAAGGTAAACGCCATATTCATCAGCAGACTCAATTTTTAACCTCAGATAACAACTCCATACAGTTTGTTAGAGTATACAATCTAGTAAGTTTTGATCGTAAGATGGAGCTTGAATTGATAGCTCAATATAAGGGAGCATTAGAAAGTCTCCCGCAGGAAAGAATACCTTGTCTGAGGTGTTGTTCAAAATAGTCTGTGAAAAAAATCCCATTCAGGCCCTTTTTGCTAATGAAAATGACCTATGATCCAGACTTTGGCGCGTAAAATAGAAAAAACCTGGTTATATACACGAAGATGTGAAGGGAAGTAGCTGTGGATCAAGCCAACACACTCTAGCCTCACTCTGTATGGGGCCCGCAAAAGTGCTTCCCACAAAATTTAAAAAAAGGTCCATTTCACGATGAATTAATGTCCCTACGTTGAAACGTTCTTTTAATGAATAGCAAATCTGCCAGAGATCTGCATACCTTAATTACTTCAGGCATCGCATTTCATTTCACTTTCATGAAAAGTCAGACCGGTGAGACAAAAAAAGGATCATGCAAAAAAATCGGATAAAAAAGACACAGTACAAACAAAATTCGACTACTGTTTTCGAATTAAGCAAAAAAATATATTTTTTTTTACCAGTGTAACAGACTTAGGTTTGTCGGATGGGTTCCAGACTAGATGTGCATAGTGTTTTGGTACCAGTCCGACGGGACTGACCAGAAACTATTGATGTCAACTCCGACAGAGGCAGAGAGAGAACAACAGGACATCGATACGCTTAGTTCTCCGGATAATTACTTACGTTCTGAGACCCAAAAAGTTGCGTCGGATGATCGCTCTGGGTCAATGCTGGAGGAGGACATCGTTTCTCTGGAAGCGCTAAAGAGGTATAGTATTATTTAAATTCCACTTCTCTGTGTAAAAAAAGTTGTACACTAATGGTCGTAAAAAGGTTTGTAAAAAAGTTTAACTAATGGTCGCCGGGACGTTAAGGAATCGCGCAATGTTGCTCAGCGCAAATGAATCTAATAATTTTGAAGACAATTTTATCAGCTTCAAACTTCTATGTAATTGAGATGCTTACCATTTGAAGTGGACCTGGAGTGCTTAACATGGTTGACCTTCTAAGCTTGAAAACACGACAAAACATCAAAAGTCGTCTTTTATATTTTGATAATTTGTCTAAGTTCGAACTGTCCAGTGCAACAGTTTTGAAGAAGGATTATATAAGCTTAGTTTTCGTAGCTCTTCTTTTGCTGAAACGTATCATAAAATCATTGAGAGCATTGTAACAGCTCAGCTTTCTGAAAAATAGCTTAACTATACAAATGTTTTCTCAATTTTTAAGTTGCAATTTTATTAATTTTAAAAACAAAGACAAATATTTAAAAACAAAGACAAATATGATAGCGCTTATGACTTGAAACGAAGAATTTAGTTACAAGGAACTTGATGTCTGATCGAAAAAATTGATTGAACTGCAGAAGCCACTTTGTTCATGATTTTGTTTGGTTCAAAATTAAAGACAAGATTGTCATCACTTTTTATACCCATATCTCCAGAATTTTTTGCCATCTCCAGAATTTTCAGATTTTGTGATAAAAAAATTCGGTTGTGTTAAAAGTTTAAATTGTCATTGGTTTTGTGCATACATGTTTTAGTTTTCACCGTATTCTCATTTTTTTCAGTTTACGATGTTCTGTCTTGCAAAAAACGACATCAGTTCTGTTGACATTCAGAAAAAGTTAAGGTATTTCAGAAGAAATAGAGGCCCTAGAACAGTCTCTTGAGGTACACCATATTCATTAATGAACTTTGAAAAAATACTTTAGTTATTAACGCGGTTTATGGTTTCCTTTTCGTCTGTTTGATCCAGCAGATACAAAATTAGCTATTTGGTCCGGGCAATGACTAAAAATTGATCTGTTTGGTCTGATCACGGTTCTAGTATAGGACTGTTTGTTCTTGCAAACACTGACGTGGTCTGGTCACCCAATTGTCTGGTCAAGGTTTGGTCTCGGGTCTGAGGTCTAGACGGTGGTTTGGCTTAGGGTTTGTTCGGGCTGAAAAATAGTGACAAAATACTTTTTGATCTGTGCCAATTTTTTGTTGGACTGTTCCATGAGGACACAGATGTCTGCGTTTGAAGTGAGCTCCACTATTACCTGTCTTGGGTCGCGCGTTTCCTTAATTGTAACATCAGTCTCTGCTTTTTCATAAATGTGCGCCGAACTTAATGGTAAATTCTGCATCTAATCATGCACTTGAAGCAGTAGAGCAGCAGAAATGCGGCATACATTAAAGCAATGGTTGAGAACAATTTATTTTTGCTCCATTTTTTATTGATCTGCCCGTGTGTCTGCCAAATGCCAAAGAAGTGAATGTCTTATTGCTAACAAAGAAGCTTATCTATTAGGGTCCGTCAGTTGCCCTTAACAAATCGGCCCAGAAACTTCCGTAAGCCCTCTCCGAGGAACTGAAATCATGGCACTTATTAGCGACGACTGACTAATTGTGTTGACGGAACCTCGCCCAATAAGAGGGATTTTAAGTCCTAATTTATTCAACATTGAAATGAAAAGCAATTAGTATTTTAATTACGTCTCACCAGCGGAGAGATTGGAAACCAACTACAAATCTAGAAAATCAAGCTGGTTGTGAGGTTTTTACGGAAATAAAAAAGCTGGCATTTAAAACTGAGTGTGTGGGTTGCAACTTTTGATTTGTTCATGATTTGAGCTGAGAATTTTGCGATTAATATTCGAGCCTTGTACCCGAAAATAAACTCGAATGTAACAAAACGGAAGACGGGAAATCTTTATTCAACAATTACGAATCGAATAAGATTCAAGAAACGGCTTTTTATGCCAACTATAGCTTGTGTACATAACGTACGACACATAAGAAGTTCACTTCACAACGTTAACAAAAGTTATTCAAAGTAACACTGGCGGCAAAAAGGCTAGACACTACCTGTTAGCCTTTTGCTAGCCAATATCGGTCGATTCAGTTCATGTATGACGTAAACGTAATTTGGCCTTGCATTGGCCTTAAAATTGAACCATTCAAAGCGTTTTGTTACTCTAATAATTTTATATCAAAGTCATCTTAGTCTAAATTGGGCTGGTTCGGCCCAAAACCGCTCTCTAACAGTCCGTTGCTCAAGGTACATGTATTAGAATACTGATTTTGCTTTGCCAATTTGGTCGTAGTCGGGGGCTCGAACCAGCGACCCTTCGATCCAGAGTCCAGTGCGTTACCGTCTGCGCTATGCCGCCTTGATTGCTTGCTATTCAATTCAATTATATACACGCTTACAAAAATTCGCTTACATATACGCTTACTTTGCATTCGCAACAATTAAAGGAACTCTTTTAAAGAGATGTCTAATTAAAGAATTTGAAAAAGTGACAAATTATGATTGACAGGTACAAATTGATAGTGGCAGCGAACAGAGATGAGTTTCTGGACAGAGAGGCAGAGCCATTGCACTTCTGGAATGACACAGATAGCGACATAGTTGCAGGCACAGACACTATCAGAGGAGGCACATGGTTAGGTTCGTTTTATTACAGTATGCAATCTATCCAGTATCATTTTAAAAAGAACACGTATAAACTTCAAGCACAAGAATCAAACATAACTTGAGAATTTGATGAAGTTTGTAAACACTCAAATTAATATTTTCAAGGACATTTGTACTCGCACTGTTTACAATGATCAATATAATCAAACTCAAAAATACTTCCTAACTTTCAAATTCAAAAAAATTACCTGATAAAGCAAGGACAAAGATTTTAAAAATGACTAGAACACAGCGAAACAGCGAAGACGATGAAACGACAAAAATCTTCTGTGCGGTAAAGCAACAGCAACCATTGGTGAAACGTTATTCTTCCGTTCGAGTCTGGTCGGGTTTCGAAAGATCACAAATTCTTTGATTTGTTGTGTAGGTTTGTCGAGGAAGCACACATGTCTCTCAATAATTCTGAACAAATATGCTGAGAAGAAACCAGGTGAAAGACGAAGGAATTCTCGGGGCAAACTTTGCGTGACCTCCTTGACCTATGATCCAGACTTTGGCGCGTAAAATAGAAAAAACCTGGTTATATACACGAAGATGTGAGGGGAAGTAGCTGTGGATCAAGCCAACACACTCTAGCCTCACTCTGTATGGGGCCCGCAAAAGTGCTTCCCACAAAATTTAAAAAAAGGTCCATTTCACGATGAATTAATGTCCCTACGTTGAAACGTTCTTTTAATGAATAGCAAATCTGCCAGAGATCTGCATACCTTAATTACTTCAGGCATCGCATTTCATTTCACTTTCATGAAAAGTCAGACCGGTGAGACAAAGAAAGGATCATGCAAAAAAATCGGATAAAAAAGACACAGTACAAACAAAATTCGACTACTGTTTTCGAATTAAGCAAAAAAATATATTTTTTTTTACCAGTGTAACAGACTTAGGTTTGTCGGATGGGTTCCAGACTAGATGTGCATAGTGTTTTGGTACCAGTCCGACGGGACTGACCAGAAACTATTGATGTCAACTCCGACAGAGGCAGAGAGAGAACAACAGGACATCGATACGCTTAGTTCTCCGGATAATTACTTACGTTCTGAGACCCAAAAAGTTGCGTCGGATGATCGCTCTGGGTCAATGCTGGAGGAGGACATCGTTTCTCTGGAAGCGCTAAAGAGGTATAGTATTATTTAAATTCCACTTCTCTGTGTAAAAAAAGTTGTACACTAATGGTCGTAAAAAGGTTTGTAAAAAAGTTTAACTAATGGTCGCCGGGACGTTAAGGAATCGCGCAATGTTGCTCAGCGCAAATGAATCTAATAATTTTGAAGACAATTTTATCAGCTTCAAACTTCTATGTAATTGAGATGCTTACCATTTGAAGTGGACCTGGAGTGCTTAACATGGTTGACCTTCTAAGCTTGAAAACACGACAAAACATCAAAAGTCGTCTTTTATATTTTGATAATTTGTCTAAGTTCGAACTGTCCAGTGCAACAGTTTTGAAGAAGGATTATATAAGCTTAGTTTTCGTAGCTCCTCTTTTGCTGAAACGTATCATAAAATCATTGAGAGCATTGTAACAGCTCAGCTTTCTGAAAAATAGCTTAACTATACAAATGTTTTCTCAATTTTTAAGTTGCAATTTTATTAATTTTAAAAACAAAGACAAATATGATAGCGCTTATGACTTGAAACGAAGAATTTAGTTACAAGGAACTTGATGTCTGATCAAAAAAATTGATTGAACTGCAGAAGCCACTTTGTTCATGATTTTGTTTGGTTCAAAATTAAAGACAAGATTGTCATCAATTTTTATACCCATATCTCCAGAATTTTTTGCCATCTCCAGAATTTTCAGAATTTGTGATAAAAAATTCGGTTGTGTTAAAAGTTTAAATTGTCATTGGTTTTGTGCATACATGTTTTAGTTTTCACCGTATTATCTCATTTTTTTCAGTTTACGATGTTCTGTCTTGCAAAAAACGACATCAGTTCTGTTGACATTCAGAAAAAGTTAAGGTATTTCAGAAGAATTAGAGGCCCTAGAACAGTCTCTTGAGGTACACCATATTCATTAATGAACTTTGAAAAAATACTTTAGTTATTAACGCGGTTTATGGTTTCCTTTTGGTCTGTTTGATCCAGCAGATACAAAATTAGCTATTTGGTCTGGGCAATGACTAAAAATTGATCTGTTTGGTCTGATCACGGTTCTAGTATAGGACTGTTTGTTCTTGCAAACACTGACGTGGTCTGGTCACCCAATTGTCTGGTCAAGGTTTGGTCTCGGGTCTGAGGTCTAGACGGTGGTTTGGCTTAGGGTTTGTTCGGGCTGAAAAATAGTGACAAAATACTTTTTGATCTGTGCCAATTTTTTGTTGTACTGTTCCATGAGGACACATATGTCTGCGTTTGAAGTGAGCTCCACTATTACCTGTCTTGGGTCGCTGGTTTCCTTAATTGTAACATCAGTCTCTGCTTTTTCATAAATGTGCGCCGAACTTAATGGTAAATTCTGCATCTAATCATGCACTTGAAGCAGTAGAGCAGCAGAAATGCGGCATACATTAAAGCAATGGTTGAGAACAATTTATTTTTGCTCCATTTTTTATTGATCTGCCCGGGTGTCTGCCAAATGCCCAAGAAGTGAATGTCTTATTGCTAACAAAGAAGCTTATCTATTAGGGTCCGTCAGTTGCCCTTAACAAATCGGCCCAGAAAGTTCCGTAAGCCCTCTCCGAGGAACTGAAATCATGGCACTTATTAGCGACGACTGACTAATTGTGTTGACGGAACCTCGCCCAATAAGAGGGATTTTAAGTCCTAATTTATTCAACATTGAAATGAAAAGCAATTAGTATTTTAATTACGTCTCACCAGCGGAGAGATTGGAAACCAACTACAAATCTAGAAAATCAAGCTGGTTGTGAGGCTTTTACGGAAATAAAAAAGCTGGCATTTAAAACTGAGTGTGTGGGTTGCAACTTTTGATTTGTTCATGATTTGAGCTGAGAATTTTGCGATTAATATTCGAGCCTTGTACCCGACAATAAACTCGAATGTAACAAAACGGAAGACGGGAAATCTTTATTCAACAATTACGAATCGAATAAGATTCAAGAAACGGCTTTTTATGCCAACTATAGCTTGTGTACATAACGTACGACACATAAGATGTTCACTTCACAACGTTAACAAAAGTTATTCAAAGTAACACTGGCGGCAAAAAGGCTAGACACTACCTGTTAGCCTTTTGCTAGCCAATATCGGTCGATTCAGTTCATGTATGACGTAAACGTAATTTGGCCTTGCATTGGCCTTAAAATTGAACCATTCAAAGCGTTTTGTTACTCTAATAATTTTATATCAAAGTCATCTTAGTCTAAATTGGGCTGGTTCGGCCCAAAACCGCTCTCTAACAGTCCGTTGCTCAAGGTACATGTATTAGAATACTGATTTTGCTTTGCCAATTTGGTCGTAGTCGGGGGCTCGAACCAGCGACCCTTCGATCCAGAGTCCAGTGCGTTACCGTCTGCGCTATGCCGCCTTGATTGCTTGCTATTCAATTCAATTATATACACGCTTACAAAAATTCGCTTACATATACGCTTACTTTGCATTCGCAACAATTAAAGGAACTCTTTTAAAGAGATGTCTAATTAAAGAATTTGAAAAAGTGACAAATTATGATTGACAGGTACAAATTGATAGTGGCAGCGAACAGAGATGAGTTTCTGGACAGAGAGGCAGAGCCATTGCACTTCTGGAATGACACAGATAGCGACATAGTTGCAGGCACAGACACTATCAGAGGAGGCACATGGTTAGGTTCGTTTTATTACACTATGCAATCTATCCAGCATCATTTTAAAAAGAAGACGTAAAAACTTCAAGCACAAGAATTAAACATAACTTGAGAAGTTGATGAAGTTTGTAAACACTCAAATTATTATTTTCAAGGACATTTGTACTCGCACTGTTTACAATGATCAATATAATCAAACTCAAAAACACTTCCCAACTTTCAAATTCAAAAATTTGCCTGATAATGAAGCAAAGACACAGATTTTAAAAATGACTAGAAAACAGCGAAACAGCGAAGACGATAAAACGACAAAAAACTTCTGTACGGTAAAGCGACAGCAACCATTCGTGAAACGTTATTCTTCCGTTCGAGTTTGGTCGGGTTTCGAAAGATAACAAATTCTTTGATTTGTTGTGTAGGTTTGTCGAGGAAGCACAAATGTCTCTCAATAATTCTGAACAAATATGCTGAGAAGAAACCAGGTGAGAGACGAAGGAATTCTCGGGGCAAACTTTGCGTGACCTCCTTGACAAACCAACCAGACTTCATAGAAAACCTGAGAAGTGAGTGTGCTGAAAAGACTTATGCCCCATTTTACCTTCTCAAGTTCGATTTCGATGAGGATCTGAAGTGCGACTACTACACTTGTGATGCAGATGGTGAACTGAAACACGAAGAAATTATGGGAACTGGATTCAGCGGTCATTCGAACTCATCGTTGGAGCGACCGTGGGTTAAAACTGTCAAAGGAGAGTTTCAGTAGGGGTCCATATGTTGTTAGTTGAGTGTTCGACTCTGTGACGAGACGGTATAGTCTGCGCGAGGAACTGAGTTCTGCGGTGTTCATGAAAATTGAACGTTTAATCTGCCTGAACTCGGTTTTTTTGCAGAACCGTTTGAGTCGAGCGTACTCTTTTCACAGGTCGACGTCTCAACTATAGATTCGTTCTTCCCACAGTTTCTAATTTGTTTTCTTTTGACGTGGGGGTCTAAGCAGTCGCAACTACTGAAAATGGAAAAGTACTGTATACGAAACGTGGTTGCATTCGCAAGTCTAATGTGATAATGGTTACCTTAATTGGTCTGAATCTCCTGAACATGGGCAGTTCTTATAACCCATACTCTTGTTCATATTCCTCAAGGGTTCATATCTCTAGCCAAGGTTGAACAATTAAGCGTCTTGACAAGCCAAGTCAAGCTTTTATATTAATGCAAAATTTACAATAGATCTTTCTCGAACCTTCTAACAAAACTTGAATTTCTTGGCAAACGAGACAAAGTCCCAAGAAAATTGAAGACTATTCTAAATATAAGATATCAGTGGGAAGGACAGAAAAGGATTTTTCAAATGCTCAGGTGTTCAAACGTTCAAACAGGAAGTCTTGAATTCCTTGGAAAGGACAAGGAATGAGTGCCAAGTTGAGGCTATTCAACACTTGAAAGTTCAACTTCTAAAAGTGCTGCAAGGCGAGAAGAGGCAAGGTCTACAATTTCTTACTCTGATAAATAAGAGATGACAACCTCACTAACACCCAAAACCACCTCCCTACCCCTCCAACAAACGTACGCAAGCTACCCTTGTCCAGAAGACCAATTAAATACATGAGATTTGGAAATCATTGTTATGTTAACTTCAAAAGTACGAAATCTTGTTAGCAGTGTTAGATTTCGTCGCTATTATTACTGTTGAAGTAGAAAAATTTCTTGGGTATCTTTGTTTTTAGAACATGAAAAAACGTCCGAATGTTTAGCCGTAAGAAAAAACCGTAAGAACTCATCGGCATGTTTGGTTTGAAACATGAAAATGTCTATACCTTTTCCTTAATTTTTCATTTTCAGTTAAATTTAAACATTTAACAATTATGCTGAATTCTCATGTTCTCTTGTGGTTTGAAATTGACCGTACCGATGATATCCTACCTTTATAAACAGAACATAAGTACGAAACTGAAGAAAAGTAAGGGTTTTTGTCATTTTTTGTAGCTCCAAGGGAACTATTGCTACGGCTACGTTTAATATCAACAATTTCTTAAGTAAACCCATATATTAACACATATGCATACATGCAGATTTTCGAAAAATTTATATCTTTCTTAGAGGTAGACCTTGCCTATCAAGGTACGATGATCCAGCGATGGAGCACGACATACAAGGGATACTTCCTCAAGAGACATCCGAGGACCTCCAACTGTTTTCCTCTATCTTTGCCAAATCAAAATGCGAGAAGTACAACTATGGTACTCGTGTACACACCATCCTCATTGTCGACCACAATAATGAGGTTCATATTATCGAGCACAACAGCGTCACAAAAGACGAGAAATATTTCCAGTTTAATTGCGAATAGGAATGAAGTTGAGACCGTAAATAGAAGACAACCAAGTTAGAAGAGAAACCCTGTAAATAGTGAATTTTAATGACAGAAATTGAAAATTGTTGTTCATGCTTGAAAAGTGGAAAGCTAAAAAAATGTGATGGACTGTATCATACACCTTTTATGCTTTAGTTCGCCTAAAGCCATATCAATTTTGGTGTGTAATAAAGCATAAATGAGTGAGCAGATTTTAACCAAATTTTAACGACCAAATATGGATGCAGATTATTGGTTTTTAAAGTGATCGTTTTAACAGAGGTTTGTTTTTCTTTGTAAATGTAAAGTATATGAATTTCCAGTTTGTAAATATTTCGTATATCAACTTTCAATGATCATAATCACATTACTGGTAGAAATTACGTGCACATGCGAATTAAATTTGTGAGTGACACTTTCTCGTTTGACACAGATTAATATGCAAAAATCTCCCGTACATAGGAACGTGAAGTAAAAAGCTCTGTTTCTGTCGATAGATTTATCTGGCCGGATCATTCAAAACGAAACTACTTTGATAAATAGATTGATTATGAAAGGTGACAAATATTGATGTTAGGGGTCTAACCACGCGCAATTAGTTTTGAATTGAACCTGGAACAGTACTGGATGCTCACCAACAACTTTTACTTGCAAGCCTGGTGTGTCAACTATGACACTAATTGGTCGGAAGCGCTCGAACTTGATCAACTATGATCACTTCTCTTGCTAAACTAAGCTAGTCATTTTATCGGCTTCAAAATTAGGCAAACAGTTGTTGAAGTCTTTCGCCTTTACTACTATAAATGTATAAATTCGCACTTAAAAGTATTAATGATCTATTATACTTTTGATCTTTCGATGGTCGGTTGCAAGACCAATAATGGAACAAAATTGAGTGCAATCATGATCGAGAATATAGATTAGAATGCTTCTGCTGAACCTTCTGCAAAGCCTTAATTTTTCTGCTGAAAGAATACTAAGTATCAGAAATTGTTTTCAAAAATACCGACAAAATTGGAACCAACATTTAAAGATATGTGAAATATGCCAGGTCGAGGTTCTAGTTCAGAATTGCTTAATGAGCCGACTATGGAAAACACACCGAGAGAGGGGTTTCACAAAATTTTCTCAAAACTGCACGTATGCTTGAAAGTAGGTGCTCTGAAAGCGAGCTAAATTCTGCGCATAACTAATTTTTGGCGAGGCAAAGTCGGAAGATATTGAAAAGTCGAGTAAGAGTCAGATCCGGGAAGTTGGTGGCGGTGCAAATCGGCGCTGTATCAGTCTAGAGACATTCTGTTTTTTTTTGGAAGGCCAGTGCTCTGTTCATGTCACAATTTACACTGGCTAGTCTTGATTTGTGCATAAAAATGTTCAGCTTAACTCCAGACAACAAGTTCTGCTTCATAAGCGGTTCGACTTCCACGTGGGTACTTGTAACAAATAGTCTGGGTAGCAGATTGTAACCACTATGCTAAATGGGTTTTGTGGTAATTGGTTACAAATTAGCTTATGTTTTAACAGGGTGTATACTACTATGGTAATTACCAGTTATAGGCTACAAAAGTATGAAATTATTTTGCTCAGACCCAATTTTGGGGTATGAGTATTTTTCAGACTACACAGGATTAGTTTAGCAAGTTTCAGAATCTAATTAAGATTTCCCTCTTGAATTGTGCTGGCTCAGCGCTGAAATGCTTTGAAACTCAAGTCCGACAGCATAAACATCCAAACTAAAGTCCTAGAGCTAAATCAACTATCTACAAACGGAAGATGAACATACAAGCGGGGGAACGTACGTCCATATGTACATTACAAGGAAACATAAAAAACAACAAAGTCTAAACATCAATGCACGATAGTCATGAGAACGCAAGATAGTCTGGTCAGGGCGAAAAGCCAGACACAGTCGCAAAAAATTTGGATAACGCATGAAAATTTTTACATGACCGCACGAAAGTCAGATGAACGCACAAGAGTCTGAACATGAACACACACAAAAATAGAGATGGCAAAAAGACAATCTACAGAACACATGAAAGTCTCGTGAAAGCACGAAAGGCTGAACATGAGTGCACGAATAACTGGAGAACAAATTATGTTCTGGACATCAGCGGATGAAAGTGGATATGAAGTCATGAAAGCCCGGAAATGGCCTCACAAAATCTGGAGAACGTAGGAAAGTCTGGACATCAGCACAAAAAACTGAACTTGAATGCAGAAAAATCTAGAATGGACACTAGTCTGGACAATGATGAAAAACTGGACATGAATGCACAAAACTTGGAGAACGCACGAAGGTCTGAATATACGTTTTTTTGCTGGGAACGGCCTGCAGAGTGATACTTGCCATCTGAGATGGTCTAGACGTCTCTTAGGTTTAATTTGGCATTTCAGCCTGGGGTAACTATCAGCGAGCTATGGTAGACTTTATCGAAATTTTTCCGGGGCTCAACTCAGCGTTATAACGCATTGCCGAATAAGACACCAAAAATTATTCGTTTCGCGCAAGCGCGGAGGAGCATAAACCAAACAGATGTAGAGCAAACTTGAAATCAGGCAAAATCTCTTGAAGGTTACAGAAAATTGTTCAAAACTAGAAACAAGTGTACTTTCAACTAATTCTGTACCCGGACTGCGTTTTTTGCAAAAAATATTTGTGCAAAAACAGACCACTCAATGCAAACAAGCTAAAAACGAGGACATAAATAAGACCACGTAAGAAACGACAAAAATGAGCGAGAAAAAGTTCATAGATCTATCTGGTCTGGACAAATTAAAGATAATTTTGGTCGAGACCCAGACGTGGGATGCCTTCAGCAACGTAGCCAATTTTGTGTTGAGAATTCCAATTCCAATTTAATAAATCAAGTTTAATAGAAAATATTAAATATTCACGCTAATATGGGGAATCTGCATATCTATGTAAATATATATCAAAATGAGTATGAAAGAGTGTTAAAAGATTTGTCATCATCCTTGTCAGACAATTGCCAATAGCCCGAAAATGGTACTGCAAGTTCTATTAAACTGGGTAGGTATGCGAGATTCCTTGATAGTATGCATACAAAGTACACGAATCGTCGCAGTAGGAGCTGGAAGCCTTGAATAGGAGATCTCCGTAGTACACTCTGATCTCATCTATGGCCCAGTCGTAGTCCCTTTTGTATGTTGGCCACCCTGTGTAAGTGTCACCATAGATGTAGATATAGATCCTGAAATCGAAGATCAAACTGTAATAATTTTTTTTCGGTTGCTTGCAATTGTAAAAACACATCACTGAGTTCTAAACAACACCTTTAAGCAACCCTACTCCAGAACACTGAACTTTTGTGGACAAAATTTTCCCAGAGTTCAGAAGCCGAAAAGACTGTTTTCTATCGATATTGGGTATGAAAAGACAGTGGGCCGAGTTGTAAAGAGACTTCAAGTGGCATTTATTTTGATCTCGACCATAAAATTAAAGAGAAATTACGAATTCTCCCACAATATCAACTCTACAACTCTTTATTTGTCTTTTCATACGGTCGATCGACCTCTCAACCTCACGCAGGGAAAAAAATTTTCATAACTTTCACGCCATGTACCGACGGCTTCGTTCATTTTGAGCCAAAAAACGGAGAATTTTAAAGCGGTAGATATTAGTAGTGGATAAAACAAGGCTTCCAGCCACCAGTAAAAATTTGACCCTTTCTCCAAGCGCTAATCACGCATGTCGAATCTGGCCAAATTTTACTGATTTCTGGAAGCCTTGTTTTATCCACTACTATATATTAGCTCTAAATTTGATAAAAATTAAAATTAAAATCAAAAATATAACAAAAAATCAAAAAATCAAAGCCAAATTTATATTTCACTCTTTAGGAGTGATTCACTCTTATTCGGAGTGATCCCCAGTAGAAAAGATCGCTCTTTTTCGCTCTTAAAGAGTGAATCCCTCTTTTTTGATTTTTTTTTTTATACTTTTTATTTCAAATTATCTATACTTTTCAATAAATTTATCTTTTCTTTTATTTTTTCTATATTTATTCCATTATTAATAAGAAATGATACAAAATTTTAGTATTTCAATGAACAACTTTCTTCTGTTTGGTTAATAACTAAAGGACTTACAGCTCTAGGACTTTGCCAACTAGGATTAATTGTTTTATCCGTGAAGTGATTACACCGATCAGTTATATCAGGGAACCTGCTTTGCAGATTTCTACTAAATCCTCTAGTCAATTCTATATCTGGATGTTGTTTCTTTACATGAGCCCGTATCCCATCATATCTCATAACAGAAGTACAATATGGACAATTAACTTTAGCTGAAGTACAACTTCTACATGTATGATTACCCTCATCAAAATTATTTAGTGGTTTTATATAATTACACTTATTACAACATCTAGTTAATACTTCTGAGCTGGGGTTAAGGTTAAGGTTAAGGTTAGGGTTAGGGTTAAGGTTAGGGTAAGGAATAAGGTTAGGGTTAGGGTTGGGGTTAGGATCTGAGTTAGAGTTATAGTCATAGATAGAACCAGAACCAGAACTAGAACTAGAGCTAGAACTGGGGTTAGAACTAGAACCAGTACTAGGGTTAGAACTAGAGTTAGAATTAGGGTTAGAACTAGAACTAGGGTTAGAACTAGAATTAGAATTAGAATTAGAATTAGATTTAGAACTAGGGTTAGAACTGGAACTAGAACTAGAACTAGATCCATTTTTTAAAGAACAACCCCATGGAGAAAAATCATTAGCACAAATACCACTTAATATTATATTACCACACATACACTTATCAGTTTTATCTTTATGAAATGATGCATAATGATATTTTAAAACAGCAATGTTTCCACATTTATAGTTACACTCTGAACATTGTAAAAGCATTTATAATAGGGTAAACTATAATATTTACCTACTACTTCACAGGGTAATATTTAGCCATGATTTCAATAAAATCTTTAGTATTATCTTTAGATGTGATACACTCTGTTAAATATTTATTTCCTAAAGTATTGAGTGTATTAGTTTTACATCTCTTATCTGAAATCAAATCAAGGTCTAATTCCTTTTTATCTTTAAAAAAATTTATAATCTCTTCTCTAAATTTTTCATTATTTATATATAGTTTGTTTAAAAAACTTCCTCCCTTTCTATTCAAAATTCCCATCTCTTCATTGACGAATTCACAGTTACATTGATCATGGAACGAACTTTGTTCATGGTTTACCAAACTACTCAATGAAGTTGTTTTTCAAATTCGTGTTTCACCTTCCAACTCTTCTCCATATCCAACATTAACTAATGTATTAACTTTACTCAACATTGTACTTGCTCCCATTGCTACAGTTCCAGCATTTCTTGATATTGAATTAGGATAAAAACAATTAAATATAAATAAACCTGCGCCTATAATTCCACCAATATTTGATAAAATTTTCATACCCTTTCCCAAAATCATTTTTTTAGTTAGAACATCATTCGGTATTTTAATATTATTTAAAATAAGAAGTTTATTAAAATAAAACTGAAAATTATCATGATTAATAACATTTCTATCTGTTGCATTAATCATTAGGGGTTTCATATATGCTATAAGTTTATTTATATCTTCTCTCTCTCTAAATCATCTTTTAAACTAAGAGCTTTTAAATCAAGGAAACCAACTCTTGAATCATATATCATTGTTCTATTACTACTAATAATAATAAAAGTATTTTCCTTTTTATTATATTTAATTATACCATAACGAAGTTCATCTGACATTCCATCTGTATAATTATAATAGTTACTATTTATTTCACTAATTATTTTATTGAAGTCATGTTCACATTTATATATCTCATTAAAGTTTTTAAATAGGTCAGGTCCATTATAAGTTGGTAAATAAATAGTATCACAGCTCATTCTTGCTGTATTAATTATTTGAGCTGGTTTATGACACATTACATTCATTTGAATTTTATAATGTCTACCTTCAGTAAAATAATAACCTATATCCATATTTAACCTATCACCCATTTCATCAAGTACTATTACACAATTTTGAAATTTATGCAAATTATTGTTTGTGATCATATTTATATCACATTTATTAAACCGAGTATAAAACTTATTAGACTCAGGATCTATCCAGTCTCTGTCATCTTTACACACTATAACTATAATTTTAGCTTGATCTTGAACTTGATCTCGATCTTGATCATGATCTTGATCTTGATCTTGATTTTGGACTGAGTATAATTTGAAATATTGTCTAATAAAATATGTTTTGCCTGTACCAGTTCCACCATAAACAATAGTATGTAATGGTGACTTTTCATATTCAAATCTAACTAGACTCCTATTCATAAATCCACCAAAGCTTTCTTCTAGTTTTGTATATTTACTTGGTCTTGAATCATATATTATATAACAAATTCCAATAATAATAAAAAAAATAAAAACTGCACTTCCTGTTTCCATTTTTATATAATAAATATAGATTTGATTTAGATTTAGATTTAGACTTAGACTTAGACTTAGATTTAATAAATTTATTATAATAAAATGCTCATCCTAACTTTTGAGGAATTCAATAAGAAATTTAATATTGATAATAATGCTATGAGTGATATCAGAATAAAAGATATAGGTAAAGATATAAGTCTAACACCAATTGAAATTGTAATGAGAGATCAAACTCCAGATAGTATCAAGGATCCTAACTTCAACATTATTGTAAATCTACATCCAACTGAAGGTACACATTGGGTTTTAGTTATAAGAAGAGAAGGTGGTCCAACATATTACTTTGATAGTTTTGGTGTAGAAACTCCACCTTTATTTTTAGAAGAATCTGTTGATCTAGGCTCAAATGAGAAAATACAACAATATGATGAATCTTATTCTGGGGCTTATTGTTTTTACATGATCTATCTTATTGATAGAGGATTTAGAATTAAAAGTGCTTTGATTATTCTAGTTAATCAATGTAAATATCCAGGAATATATAATGAGTGTTTTTGTTTGAATTGTAATAGAGGTGATGTTAACGATAATGTTATAGTAGCTCTGCTAATAATGATAGTGATATTGTCATTGATAAAGATCTACGAAGTACCTTTGCTAATAATGATAATGTTAATGATAATGATAATGATAATGATAATGATAATGATAATGATAATGATAATGATAATGATAATGATAATGATAAAGATAATGATAATGATAATGATAATGATAATGATAATGATAATGATAATGATAGAGATAATTTTATATATCAGGGAACCTGCTTCGCAGATCTATTTGATGAAAAATATCAAAGGAGTAAATCTAATACGAATAGCAAAAGTAATAGCATTAGTAACGGTGAAATATGGACGAAGTCCCATAGTCCTACTAATAATATCCGTGAAGCGGTTCAACAAAGTTGTTTTGCAAATTCACCGATATCTGTAAACATAAATGATGATCTATATTCATGGCTAAATTACGATGATATAATTACTGATGCCGCATTCCCAGATAACTTTAGATGTATAATATCTGGTTCTAGTTAATGTGGTAAGACATTCTTATTAAAAAAAACTAATTCTAGCTAGTATATGCTTTGATAAGCTATACATCATTGGACCTACTGGTGATCAGTATCATGGTATAGAAAGAATAAACCCAAAAGCAGATGTTGAATTTATTAAAAATATAAAAGATTTACCATCTCCTGATAAACTACACAATGACTTAAAGAAACTAATGATATTTGATGATGTTAGAGCCAAAGAACCAGTTATTAATGAATACTTCTGTAGAGGTAGACATAATAACTGTAATATGATATATCTTAATCAAAACCTGTTCTCTCTGGATAGGCAGAGTGTTAGAGAGAACTGTAATCTATTTATTTTATTTGAACAGAGAGGTAAAGTCCTAGCATCGATATATCAAGATTTCTTTAATAATGTTGAACTTAGTTATAATAACTTTGCTAATATATGTAATAAGGTATGGAAAGAGCCTTACAATTATATTGTCATTGATATAACTAAAAATAAAAATATTAATGGTAAACTAAGAATTAATTGGGATCGGAGAGTTTTATAATTAAGTATAAGTATCAGTGTAAGTATAAGTAAAAGTATGGGTATAAGTCTAAGTCTAAGTAAAGTCTAAACCCAAATCTAACCGTAACTCTAAGTCTAAGTACAAGTCTAAATCAAACAGACCTTCGGTCTGCTAACTATATTAGATGTAAAGTAAAACTTAATACATCGCCATTAAAATCTATAGGTCTTCCATGCTCATCTTTAATATGAAATTCTATATATTCTATTCTATCTTTAGTTACATTTTGATACAAGATATTAGTTGGTATATTAGTTATCAAGTAACTTGGTGGTTCAGTTAGATTAAAAGTTTATAGTATGTCTGTGTTATTACCATTATCTTTAGCTCCAGATATCACATTACAATGAATGTTAATAGTACTAAAACCCATAATATCAATAATTTTCTGAGATTTATATCTACCTTTTTTATAATTTTTTTTTCTAAATCCTAGTAATGAGGCTAGTGAGTTTTCTATATCAAAGCTGAGTGCTCCTTGTTTTATTTCCATTAAACATTTCATCGTATTCTTATCAGGTTCGATTATAACATTACCATCAGTTTCTTCTTTTATTAATTCTGCTATGTCAGTTAACTAATATGCTCCCAGTGTAATAGTTGAATATAGCAACGGGATTCCTTTATAATTATAATTAAGTATAGATGTAATGTTTGGGCTTGAGGTAGAGATAGGGTTAAGGTTAGGGTCAGAGCTAAGAGCCCGAGGTAAAGCTTCATCATCTTCTATAACAGTACTAGCATATAAGAATTGAATATTTCTCCTATTTACATTAAACAACGAATTATAAACAGATAATCTAATTAAACCTAATTTTGTTGTATTAAGTATAGTTTCACTAAAGTTAAACTTTTCTGTTGGTTTTATCATTCTAAAGTTAAATGTATTCTCTTCTTTAGTTTTAGTTAAAGCTTCATGTATCTTTTGTAGTTCATATAATATCAAGTTATCTGTCATTTTTTATCTAATAAAAATGGATTTTAATTTGGATACAACTTATAGTTATAATAATGATATACACAAAAGTAAGATTATAAAATATAAACCTAATAATCTGGCAACAATGAATACTGTCAATACTAACATTAATATCATACTCAATAGAGAAGAGAATCACTTAAATTTGCGTGATTCCTATCCAGAGATAGAGTTTGTTGTATCAGATGATGCTGGTGGTGTATTTGCTAATGATGCTAATATCAGATTAGTTAATTATGGTATGATGGTATTGTTTAGTTCAATTAAGCTTGAAACTAGTGGTGGTAGGACTAAATGGTGATCTATATTCATGGCTAAATGATGATGATATAAATACTGAAGCCGCATTCCCAGATAACTTTAGATGTATAATATCTGGTCCTAGTTAATGTGGTAAGACATTCTTATTAAAAAAAATACTAATTCTAGCTAGTATATACTTTGATAAGCTATACATCATTGGACCTACTGGTGATCATTATCATGGTATAGAAAGAATAAACCCAAAAGCAGATGTTGAATTTATTAAAGATATAAAAGATTTACCATCTCCTGATAAACTACACAATGACTTAAAGAAACTAATGATATTTGATGATGTTAGAGCCAAGGAACCAGTTATTAATGAATACTTCTGTAGAGGTAGACATAATAACTGTAATATGATATATCTTAATCAAAACCTGTTCTCTCTGGATAGGCAGAGTGTTAGAGAGAACTGTAATCTATTTATTTTATTTGAACAGAGAGGTAAAGTCCTAGCATCGATATATCAAGATTTCTTTAATAATGTTGAACTTAGTTATAATGACTTTGCTAATGTATGTAATAAGGTATGGGAAGAGCCTTACAGTTATATTGTCATTGATATAACTAAAAATAAAAATATTAATGCTAAACTAAGAATCAATTGGGATCGGAGAGTTTTATAATTAAGTATAAGTATCAGTTTAAGTATAAATAAAAGTATGGGTATAAGTCTAAGTCTAAGTAAAGTCTAAACCCAAGTCCAACCGTAACTCTAAGTCTAAGTACAAGTCTAAATCAAACAGACCTTCGGTCTGCTAACTATATTAGATGTAAAGTAAAACTTAATACATCGCCATTAAAGTCTATAGGTCTTCCATGCTCATCTTTAATATGAAATTCTATATATTCTATTCTATCTTTAGTTACATTTTGATACAAGATATTAGTTGGTATAATATTTAGCAAGTAACCTGGTGGTTCAGTTAGATTAAAAGTATATAGTATGTCTCTGTTATTACCATTATCTTTAGCTCCAGATATCACATTACAATGAATGTTAATAGTACTAAAACCCATAATATCAATAATTTTCTGAGATTTATATCTACCTTCTTTATAAATTTTTTTTCTAAATCCTAGTAATGAGGCTAGTGAGTTTTCTATATCAAAGCTGAGTGCTCCCTGTTTTATTTCCATTAAACATTTCATCGTATTCTTATCAGGTTCGATTATAACATTACCATCAGTTTCTTCTTTTATTAATTCTGCTATGTCAGTTAACTCATATGCTCCCGGTGTAATAGTTGAATATAGCAACGGGATTCCTTTATATATATAATTAAAAATAGATGTAATGTTTGGGCTTGAGGTAGAGATAGGGTTAAGGTTAGGGTCAGAGCTAAGAGCCCGAGGTAAAGCTTCATCATCTTCTATAACAGTACTAGCATATAAGAATTGAATATTTCTCCTATTCACATTAAACACCGAATTATAAACAGATAATCTAATTAAACCTAATTTTGTTGTATTAAGTATAAGTTCACTAAAGTTAAACTTTTCTGTTGGTTTTATCATTCTAAAGTTAAGTGTATTCTCTTCTTTAGTTTTAGTTAAAGCTTCATGTATCTTTTGTAGTTCATATAATATCAAGTTGTCTGTCATTTTTTATCTAAAAAAATGGATTTTAATTTGGATACAACTTATAGTTATAATAATGATATACACAAAAGTAAGATTATAAAATATAAACCTAATAATCTGGCAACAATTTGGTTTCTTGGTTTCGTAAATGATTTAGAAAAGATTATATATGGTTTAGGATTTAAACTATTATTAAAAAGAAATAATAATGATAGAGCTCTATATAGAGTTAATGCTAATCCCGGTGCAGTTGCCAATGATGGTAATATAGAAATTAGCGATATATCATGGTGTGTGCCTAGTATTGATCCTAGTAATGATAATAGAATTATTGTACAGAAAGGATTAAATAAAAAGAATAATGTAGACTTTAGTTATTATGAAAGAAAGACATTTTATAAGAATGTACCCAATGCTACTAAATTCTTGTTTGATCAAGGTATGGAAAGTGGTATGGAAAGACCGCAATATATAATAGTTGGTTTTGAAAATAATAATGTTAATGAGCAAACTCATGATGCAAGTACATTTGATGTAATGAATGTTACTGAATGTTATTGTAAGATTGGTAGTGAGTTTTATCCCGAGGATAGAATGAATATTAATTATGGAACCAATAATTATAATGAGGCTTTTAAAGATATTGTTAGCTTTCATAAAGATTATAATGGGTTACCACATAATATAAAACCATATATAAATCATAGAACATTCAAAAGTAACTATAGAATATATGTATTCGATACTAGATATCAAAAGAGTCATATAGGTCCACAACCAATACAACTTAATTTTAAATTTAGTGCTGCAGTTGCAGATTTTATATGTCATGCATTAGTAATAACTAGAAAAATTATTAGTGTTAATAGTGATGGTAATAAGATGGTTGATATAATATCATAGATATAATTTAAGTC
The DNA here is from genome assembly GCF_964194025.1 of Convolutriloba macropyga. Lineage (NCBI taxonomy): Eukaryota > Metazoa > Xenacoelomorpha > Acoela > Convolutidae > Convolutriloba > Convolutriloba macropyga. Next base: position 42,043,785 of record NC_134468.1, on the reverse strand, counting down.
ATATATATAATTTAAGTCATAGATATAATTTAAGTCATAGATATAACTCTTGCGATAATTATAATTTTAGATATAACTCTAGCGATAATTATAATTTTAGATATAACTCTAGCGATAATTTATAATTATAGTATAATATAGTTATTGTTATAACTATATACATAACCATATACTTATACTTATACTTATAGATAGTCAGCTCTAATTGTTACTCTTGTTAATACCTAACAATTTCTTATTAGTATTAACAAAACCTTTAGCATAAATAATGTCTAATTTCTTTTTATTCTCTAGAGCCAAGCCTCTAGCTTCAAGCTTTATCTTAGCCTTGGGCCTAACCTTAGGCTTGGGTTTAATAACAACAAAAGGATTATACTTTTTAACTTCCATTATTTTTTATATATAGAAATGAGTCTTTTAAATAAGTTCAAAACTAATTCATATTGTGTTGGAGGTAGACATTATAGTGTTACTGTTAATATAAGAGGAGCTATTACTTCAAAAGGTACTAAAATGTTAAAAGGCAATTGTGTTTTATGTAGAAGGAATAAATCAATGACAGTATCTGATGCAACAATAGAAGCAGAAGGACTTAAAGATTTCTTTAAAAGTGTTGGTAAAGTGCTAATAATCCAGTAAGAGCATTAGAAATAGCAAGTAAAATAGGAAGTGCAGCTGCATCTAGAAACCCTAAAGCAGCTCTAGCGGCTACACCTGACTTAATTAAATTTGCAACTACTGGTGAAGGTATAAAGGTAGTACAAAAGGTAGAGGGTTATACTTAGGTACAAAGAAAAGATAATTATTTGATTATGATTATGATTATATTATGTTTATATTTATGTTTATGATTATGATTATGATTATATTATGATTATATCCATGATTATAGTCATGATTATATTATGTTTATGATTATGATTATAGCTATGATTATGATTATATATTTATTGATCGGTGTAACCGCTTCGCGGATAAATATTAATACTAATATTATTATTACTAAAAACATTGTTATTACTAAGCACTAATATCTTTAATCTAAAAAATACTCAACCTATTCTTCTTGTTCTTCTTATAATCCTCATATAACTTAACAAATTAATTATATTCATCATTATCTATTTTATTATCATTCATTGATTTAGTATATAGTTTATTAAACTTATCGCTAAACTGTTTACTTAAAATATACATTTGTGAAAACTTTATAATTTTATTTCTAATTTTAGTATTAATTGTTTTTGATAATGAACCACAAACAGTTGCTGTAGCAAAAGCTGTTGGTATAGAATACGCTAATCCTATACCTGTTAGTTAAACTGATGTTGTTGTTGCCGTTGTTGCTATTGATGATAATATTATTTCTGTTATCTCAGCTATGTTAATATAATTCTTATATCTACCTAACTTCTTATTATAGTTATTAGTTTCAGTTTCATAATAATTTCTAATATCTTTTATAATGTTAATATTGTTGTTAAAATTATTATTAGCTTGAATCCTTTCGTTTATCAATCTTTCTGATACTGATGACAAATCTGGATATAGTAATCTCTCACTCGGTGCTGTTGGATTGGTCATTGCTTTGCTTATTTTCATTAGCAAAAATTCTTTCTATTTCTTTCATTATATCTTCTTGATTAAAACTATAATGCATCTCAAGTCTGTCTTTCTCTTTATTATCAAGTAACTTACTTTGTAAAAGTATAGCAATTATATATTGTACTATAACACCTCTAAGAGATTTATTGTATTCTTTCATTTCTCTCAGACCGTTAGTAAACATTTCATCTAAGTGTATGTTAGTTATATTCTGATTAAACTTATTATTATCAAATTCTTGCTTTAATTGATTATATTTAGAGATAGTATCTGCAGCAACTTTATTACAAAACTTAACAGTATTTCTGACTTCATTTGTTGATTCAATAAACTCATTAATTAGTTCTTCATTAACTTGTGTTTCATTTAGTTGTAATGTTTTAGTTGTAACTTTATCAAAGTCACCCTTTCTTAGTTCAGTTATGTTTCTACTTAAAATGTCTATTTTATTAGCAGCGGATAATAAGTTATTGTCACAATACTTTTTATTAACAACATCTTTTTCATATGTGGGAGGATGAACATTTGTAATTTTATAGGTATTCTTCATATCAATATCATCATTATCTCTAGGAATAACCCACGAGCCTTACGTAGTGTTAAGTTGTTTGTTGATGTTGATGTTGATTTATGTTTAGCTTGATTGAACCTATTTCTTGTCATTATTTTTTTTAAGAAATATATTTAATGATTCCAAAACCTTATTATTAGATTCAAAATCACACTCAGATTTTAATAATTCCTGTTCGTAATATTTACCTTCTATTTTCTCACCATTAATATCTTCTATTTTATAAGTTGGTGGTTGCGTTTTTAGAACTTCATTAACTCTAAACAATTCTCTATTCCAATTAGAAGTGTAACCTTTAGAGAAGATATTACGTTTATCTACATTTCTAACATAATCACCAACGTTAAGTTTAGGTTTAATATTCTTAAAACTAAAAGTGTATTTAACTTTATCAGGATTATTAGAAGCGTCAACTGGTGTCATATTAATTGTTGAGTGAATGTTATTTTTATATGTTACAACAGCATCAATTGATATATTTACCCAATTACCATCGCCATGGTGGCTCTGAACCTAGAAAACCAGAAAAGTTATGGGTAGATAGAGGTAGTGAGTTTTACAATAAAACATTTAAATCTTTACTTAAAGAATATGGAACCGGCAAAGCCGCTTCAGGGATAGAGCTATATTCTACTTATTTATTCATTTATTATGTGTAATAATGTTCTATTAAATCTCTCTATGAATACAGCCTTTAAATCACTATAAGTAGAATATAGCTCTATCCCTGAAGCGGCTTTGCCGGTTCCATATTCTTTAAGTAAAGATTTAAATGTTTTATTGTAAAACTCACTACCTCTATCTACCCATAACTTTTCTGGTTTTCTAGGTTCAGAGCCACCTTGTGGATGTTCACTTAATACTATTTTAAAACCATTAGTTATAGATAACCCAGATTTATTCTTTAAAGGAACAGCCCATGCATATTTTGTGAATATATATCTATAAATGTTAATATAAACTTATAATTATTGTTGTATTTACTTAGAGAAGACTTATCAATTAAATCAGCTGAGCATGTTTCATTTTTATATAATGGTATTATTCTTTGTCTTTTAAACTTTGTTATTTGAGGACTGAATACTTCTTTAGCTAGTTGTTGTTGTTTTTTTTCTAACGTTTTATTTATGGACATAGTCATCTGCGAACGAGCTCTGCTCGTGGCTAGCCAAGCAGGTTCCCTGATCAACAAAGTTGTGAGCTTGCTCATGGATGTAGTCATCGTTTCACCCATTTACCATAATTAAAAACAAAATTATCTAGTTGGTTTTGATTAATAATATTCATAGATAATAGTTGCTTAGATATATCTAGCATTTCATTATATAATCCATCATGACCAGCTTTTGTTTCTAGTATTAATAATTCTAGTCTTTCTACTAAATTATTTGGGTTGCCATTTAATCCCCTGTCAAATATATCATCTCTTACCTCCATTATAGGTTTTATTGTTCTATATCTAGCGCTTTTCTTATCCCCTTTTCCTAAATCATATCTAATATCCTTTAAAAACCTTTTAACTTTGTTTTCATCTTCCTCAACCTTATCATCATATGTTATATTTGATTTAGTAAGAAAATCAGTAAATCCTTCTGAAATTTCATATACATTATCCCTAACTAAAATTGCACCCTGCTCTAGAGTTATATCAACACCATTCGTTTTATATCTCCTACTAGGTAAATCTACGAGTTCTAATTTTAACTGAGGATTAGTTTGAGCCCCCATGTCATGAATAAGTTTGGCTGTTTTTGTATCAACATAAACTGGTGCTATATCTTGAGTTTGCTCTATGGTCCCCTTTAACGTTTCACCAATCTGCGAAGCAGTTTCATTAAACTGGGAACCAGCTTGCTCGATCTGCGAAGCAGTTTCGCCAATCATCTTAGTTTGTTTATCTAACTCTTGATTTTGCCAATCTATTGCTCTTAATGTTTGTTCACCTAATGCTAGATTCCGTTCAGTGTTTGCGTTTATCTGCGAAGCAGTTTCACTGATAGTTTTAGTTAAAGGATCGAATAACTCTTCTATTTCACCATAATATTCTTGTTGTTTTAATTTATCTTCTAATCTATTTCTTCTGTTTTGTTTTTCTAGATTAATTAATTCTATAAGTTTATATAGTTTAGTCATTTTATATGTATTGAAAAATTATAATAAGAGTAAAAAATGGAAAATGAAAACAGCTTCTCTCTTAATCTAAAAAGATGTTTAGCTTGTAAAAGACGTTGTAATACTATAGATGAGTTTATTGATAATATTAAGGAACCAAATCATGATGATTTAATAATTTCAACTTATTCTAAACATGTAGATGGGGCTGGGAAGATAATAAAATTTCTCGAATATAATAAAAATTTAATAGCTGGAGCTACACTATATAAGAATACAATCATGGGAGAAATTATGGAAAAATATATGGCTCAGATAATGATTTATAATATACTAACTACCAACCATATGGATGTAATGAATGATTTAGGTCTATAATTATTTGTTATAAAAATTAGCAAAGCTCGTTATATAATATGATAGCAACTTCAATTAACTTTCTATCATCATTAATGGTTAGTTCTAGAATATTATTAACCAGTAGGTCTTTGTCTCCATCTAATGATCTGCGAAGCAGTTTCACTGATGCTTGGTGGATCATTTTTATTAACTCTCTTTTGAATAGATATAGGTTCTTATCATGAGGATAGCTTTTTATATTATTTACATAAAATCTGTTATCGTCAAATGTGTTTAGACTTATCTTACTTGTTTTTGTTGTTGTCATGTTATCACCAACTTTTTGTATTCTACATTAATCTACTGTTCTCTGTGTATTATTCATTAACGCATCATATTAATCTGTGCCTAGCATTATTATGCTTCTTTTTTCCTTTTTCTTTAGCGTTTTTAGGATAATGTTTGAAGCTATATGTTTTGGGGGACAATGCTATAAATTCCTCAATAATCCTACTTCCCAGCTCGTGCTTAAACTTGCCGGGGACTTTATTATTAGTTTTTATAGGTATGTCTAGATTACTTAAATCCATATGCTCATCACTAACTTTACCTTCACTATAACTTAATACAAAACTGTCTGTGTCAATATAATGGAGTTGTAGATCTTTGAGAGATGGTTGTAGAATATTATAGAATACATCATACATGTGTAATTTACTTAATTCTCAGATAGTAACACCTACATATACTGGAGAATCATATTCTATTTTTTTCTTTATATATTCTATTTGGCTATAATCTCTATATCTAGTTATATTCTTAAATGTTGGTTTACTTACACTTTTCATTATCTTTTCTTCATCATGCAAGAACTTGCTTTGAAAGAAGTGTAGAGGATTCATGCACATTCTTCCATATAATGAGTTATTCATTAGTTTCCTTACATCCTTCTCTGCTTCAGCTTTAGCTGTTGCTCTTTTATTTGTATTGTTTTGTATATAATCACTACATATATAATCTTGTTTAAATTTAATTACTCTATGTATTTTTGTTACTTTTACTCCCATCTTAACATAGAACTTTTACATCCTATAATGAACCATATATTCTGTTTTGTTGTTTTGGTCTAAGATTAATTTCTCTGATCTTGCTTTGACTCCATCTCTTTCTTGATCAGTGAAACTGCTTCGCAGATATCCCAATTCATTATCATTTATCTTTCTTTTATTAGGCATTAGTGCTAATTGTTCTGTTCTCTCTTTACATTCATTAGTATAATCAATATCACAAACTATATAGTGACCATGATCACTATCATCTGGAGTATTCAGTATTACATCTAGAGTAGTAGTAGTAATAAACTCAAAATCCTTATAAGGTAACTTTTGCATCATTATATAACCATATAGGTTGTTTGCGTATATGTACCATATATTTCTATTAATAACTTTATCATTAGTATTAGTATTAGTATTAGTACTAGTATTAGTATTAGTATTAGTATTAGTATTAGTATTAGTATTAGTATTAGTATTAGTATTAGTATTAGTATTAGTATTAGTATTAGTATTAGTATTAGTATTAGTATTAGTATTAGTATTAGTATTAGTATTAGTATTAGTATTAGTATTAGTATTAGTATTAGTATTAGTATTATCATTAATATTAGCATTAGTATTAGTATTACTAATATTTATATATCTATCTCCCATTTTTCCACATATACGACCTCTCTTTGCTCCAACAAAATCATGTAGCATTTGTTTATCTTGTAATGTATCTAATGTTACACCGCTTGACATTAACCAACAATCAAAACTATAACCCGGGAGACTAACGTAATGTAGTGTATTGAGCATGAATTCTTTCATACTTAGTTTAACATATTCATTCATGCAATAGTCTAATATTTCCACATCATTGTGTAAATACTCTATAGTTAGATATTTTCCAGTTTTATGACTGTTTTCATTATTAAAATTATCTACTTCTTCTTGTGTTGGTAATTTATTATGTAGAGAGGATTTAAAGTCTTCTATTTTTAGATTACCTATAACTTCTTGGTAATCATCCAAACCAAATTATTCATATGGATATAATGTTTTAGTTTTACATCCGTATATTTTGCCATTTGGTCTAGAGGCATAGCTTAGAAGTTATAACTGTCTAAGAAATTGAGACAACCAATGCTAAACATCTTAGATTTACCAGCAGCTAGTGGTATGTTATCTACTTTTCTTTTATCATTATTCTGTTTAAAGAGTTCACTGTATAGTAGGTTGAAGTCATAGCCAGAGCCATTATGGAATATTACTGGAATGAAGTTTTGTTGTTTGTATCTTAGATTACATTTTTTACATGCTGGTCCTCTATATTTAGCAGTTTCATGACAATGATCTCTTATTTTATTAATACATGTTTTGCTGCAGATATGACAAGTGTTATTAGTTTCATGATATAATTTATCTTCTTCTGTGAATATCATCTTTTCATTATGTTTGAAATTATTCTCAGTTTCTATTTCTAACAGATCTCTAGCAAATCTTTTGATGCAGCCTAGACCGAAGTAGTGCTTGAAGTTACCTTGCCAGGTGTAACCCACAGCTATTGGAATATGTTCAGCTATTACATATTTACAATCATTAGTTGAGACTTCAACAATGCAACATTCTATATCGGCAGTTATAATATTTTTTATGTTCTGACGTTTGTGTTCATTTACAAAAGTAATTTTTTTTTCTTAGGACAAACAATCTCTGGTTTGAATGAGGTGCTGCATTCGTGTTTATCATATTTAATTTGTGAGTTAAACCAATAGGTACACCTATCACAATAATAATATTTAATGTTATTTTTATTTGGTCGTTCTAACAAGGTTTCTATATTTTTTTATTAGGGCACAGTGTTCTATTTGACCATTACTCCAAACTAGTATTCTTACATCTTTTCTATCTTTATTAAAATCATCCACTTGTTTAAACAATTCTATTTTACCATTACCACAAGGTGTGTATACCCAAATATTAATATTATACAATTTCTATATTCTTATTATATAAGGAAAATCATCTTCATGTTGTTGTCTTGGTTCAATTAGTTTATCTACATATTTATCTTCTCGAGTTGCATGATGTGGGGCGGGATGTAGCCGAGCAGTTATAGTTAGTTGTAAGCAGTTGTATTTATGACTACGTATATTTAATATCGATTTAGAGGTTTTGAGATCTGGAGGTAAATCTATATAACTACCAATAGATGCTTTAGTTGGTTCAATGTTTAACTGAACACTTCTTATTCCAAGAAACTCAAAATCATAACCATAACCTTCATATATTTCCTTTTCAAAATCTAGCCACCGATTGAAGTCACCATATTCATATATTGCATTACTTTTAATATAATCAGTATTGAAAAATATTTTGGTAGTTTTAACTTCTTCTTTGGTTCTCTTCTTATAATCACATTCAGCCGTGATCTTATATTTAAAACTCTTAACTTTACGAAACTGGTAACAGTTTTTAATTTCTTCTAAAGAGTAATTAGTTGCTTCATCTATATCTTCAATGTAATTCCCACCTTTATCAGTAATATAAAATTTTCTCATGTTCTGACTTGAGTTTATATCGGAGTCTTCTGTGTTTTCTAGATACATGCGATTTTGACTATATGAATGAGTAGTTAGAGCTACTTTACTTCTAAATTCTTCATGACATTCTTTACATTCATACTTAATTCTGGTGTAGATATCCTCTTCAGTTTTAGTTTTAGGTTTGGTGGCTGGTTTAGTTTTAATAATATAATCATCTTCATCCAAATTATACACCCTCTCCGAGATTTCCTCTTCTTCAGACTCAAACATTTTCTCCAATAGTTCCTTATGTTTGAGATCGTATGATTGATGCCTGTATAAAGCCTTCTTTGATTCAAAGGATAAATTACAGACGTCGCAGAAGTTTATGACAAGTTTATTAGTTGATTGAGACATGATGTATTTTTTTAGGGAAATAATCAAAAAATAATTTTTCGAAAAATGAAAATGAAATGCGATAAGTGTATAAATAAACCTTGGAAAAAATGTTGAAATAATTGTAAAGAATTAGAATATTCTTGTTATGTATGTAAAAATATGGTTAAGGTTAAAGATTATATAGAACATTTGGGATATCATTATTCTGATCCTGATCAATATCTAACATGTAGTATGTGTAATGTTTATAAACATATATCATTATATAGATTTAGAAATAGGAAATGTAGACTATGTATTTATCTTCATAGATATAGATATGGTCACACTAGAAATCAATTCAGAGAGCATGTTTATAAGTATAATATTCAAGAAGACATAGAAAAACACTAATCACTGTGTTTCCACCGATATCAGTGTTTTTGACTGTGCTATTATTGTTCGCTTTCTTTCATATTTAGCAACCGCTAATAGTATAAGAAGTTAACAAGCTTGGTTTAACATCGCAATACACTGCTTAGCAGATCGAATGAAAAGTGCACGTCATGCTAAAATGGCCGCCGCCATTGACAAAGAAAGCCACCACCACTAACAGAATGAAAACAAGTGAAAATTTCGAATATAAGATACCCTTAAAAATTAGCTAGTAAAGTGAGTATGTATTAAAATCTTTATTTAATTTTTAATAGATTATACAAATCATTCAATTTAAAAGAAGGATTTAATTATTATTTTACTTTATAACATGTAATTACTTGGGAAATGATAACTAATTTTAAGTTAAAAATCATGTCAGAATATTCTAGAAAAAAGAATGTTCTAGAATAATTCTCCACGTGGTGACCTTTAATCTCCACGGCATTTTTTGGCTATTCATCATGAGTTTCACTTCTTTACAAAAGCTAGCGAAAAATTTTAAACAATTTTCGTCATTTGACGAGACTTTAATCACTGGAGCTTTATCATCCACTTCTTTATCTGAAGAGAATATATACGAGTTGGATAATTTAACAACTCAAATGATTACATTTTGTAAGGAGAACAAATGCAAACCCGACAACACCACCGAACATGAAGGTGAGGCTGGAAAACGAACTAAAACAGAACTCTTCCAGTTGTTCCTCTCCAAGTTCAAGAAGGACCTATTAAGTTACGAGCATCAGGAAACACTGGACAAGTTTGAAGTGATTGTGCCGGAATTTTTGTCTTTCCGCAATAAACTCAGGAGTTCATTCAATATTGGTGAATTTGAGTCTTATCTCACCACAGTCAATAACATGGAAGGAAAGCTGAATCGTTTATATCTACTGACAATATCTGACAGAGGATACATATGGGGGAAAGTGAAACAAAATCATCAAGAAAACAATAAGGATATTCCTTGGAAACAACTGCTGAACGATAAAGGATATTCCTACTCTACCATACAGAGTTATATCAACTTCTCTCAGGCATGTGAAAGCTATCCGAGGATCCTAGTCTCAACAGACTACTACACAGAATGGAAAAATTTCCTAACAATGTTTTTGGCAGAAGTCCAGAAGGATAGCCAGATACAATCTAGGTGCATGACAGAACTACAATTTTCATAAATGATAAATGAGTGATTGTTTATTCAGAAATATATTTAATATTAATATCGATATCGATATCCCTACAAATGATATATTAATATTGTTCAGCTTAATATTAGACTTCAGTCAGTCTAATAATTAAAATTAAAAGTGTTTAAGCATTCTGTAGTTGCACCCTCCCCCACAGTTGCCATTAAGAAAGGTCGAGCAGTACTGCCGTAGCGTGGTAAAGGCGAGTCAACCTTTTAACAATGAAATTAGGCTTAAATCTAGCTTTGAGAACTTTTGGATATTAGCGTATGAATTGTATAAATTATACTAGCTATGTACATATTTGTACACAAAATGGTGCGTGTAGTATGTATTTATAGTGGTGAATATAGTAGTGGATAAAACAAGGCTTCCAGAAATCAGTAAAATTTGGCCAGATTCGACATGTGCGATTAGCGCTTGGAGAAAGGGACAAATTTTTGCTGGTGGCTGGAAGCCTTGTTTTATCCACTACTGATATTCAAACCGACGAACATACGTACAAAGCAGATAATAGTGGCCAATACGAACATTCCGAAGCTTTCACTTTCGGTTTGAGTCTGAACTACGAGGTTGCGGTTTGATCTTCACTGTCATAAGGGGAGAGGTTGCGGTTTGATCTTCACTATCATAAGGGGAAACCACTATCATAAGGGCAAACCACTATCATAAGGGGAAACGTGACAGTAATTTTTATATTTTCAATGTTTGCCATGATTGCCATAAATTGCGGTTCCTGTACCCCAACAGGAGTTGACTTTACACTTTCTAAAAATTTGCGCATTCACTGCGTTAGCTGATTTTAGTCTCGCATTGAATAAATGTTATCTCAATTTCTGGTCACTTATGGCCAGGGCATTGTATTCACAAAGGTTTTCCAGCAATTGAGCTAACAATTGCAGGGAATCATGTCCAGGAATTGAAACTACTGACACTAGAGGTTGCGCAGGCAGTAACCATACAATCATGATTTGCTGTTTTGATGCAAACTGAGATACGCTTTGAAGCAGTTACTAAAGTTTACTTTTGCCAACTGAATGTTAGGAAAAACTAATAATTTGATTCAATTAGAGCCTAAAAGTCGCATTTAATGGAGGCATCCTGTCCCTTGTTTCTCGTTTTCCTACGTGTACTAAGGTTGCTTACCAAGCTCTGGAGCATGTTGTCGAAACATGTTATTGACGACATCTTTGAATAATTTGAATGAATTTAAACCGAAGGCTTTTCCAATCATTCGCAACTTTCTGGCAGAAAGAAATCTTTTTATTTTGCTTTTATTTTTTTCCAAGTGAGAGTGAATTTACGAGAATCTGAGTTAAGCTTACTGTAGTAAAAGCCCATTATTCGTAGGTGGTGTCAATTTCCATTTCATAAGTAACCAAGTTGTTTTAAAGGAGTTCAAATTTTCTTAAAGGGTACTTGGCAACCTTATGATTATTCTATAACATTTAAAATACTGATTCTGTAGGAGAACCTGATGACGATTTTCAACTTAACAATTTGTTTGCCTCGGAGGAATTTGAGCCCCAATTTTAGCTCGCATATTTTTTTTCATGGAGAAAGTACATTTATGTTTTCACGTACAATCTGTAAATGGGGCCAAATATGTGTTTAGCAAAAACTGCGTGACCGTGATTAGGATTTCATATGATAACCTTTCCTTAAAATTTTTTCTGGTTTTAGGAAAAGCAAATTGAAAGTAGATCAGAGCAACGATTGGAAAAGATTGCGAGCGTTGTTAATAAAGAAATTATATGCATTGGACGATGGTATTTAGTTATCTCTGATCACGGTTAGTAAACAACAAAGTGGAGGACAATTATTCAAACTTTTTTAATAATTTAATGATTTTATCAATTTTGAAACGTCGCTCTGCAGTCTGCCAAATTCCATCTAGAATATTAATAACTGAAGAACGTGTGATCCTCTTGCAATACGATTTACATTTCCATCTTTTATTGCAGATCATTGCAATTAACCCTTTTACAGTACATTTATATCTTACATTGGACTTACAAAACTTTGAATATAAAACCCCCCACCAAAATCAACCCTAGGGTGCATCGAATGATTAATTATTTAAACAAATGTTTTTTTAAAATAATTGTTCCGACCCTCTTGAGGGGGGAGGAACTATATACTCAAATGGGTTGTTTTTTTTTGTTCCGTGAATTTTCGCCGCTCGATATATTCATCGTAGGGAGTTGAGACTGGTATCATTAGAAAGCTCGTCCAGCGTAGAACATGGAATTAGAACATGAAAAAGATTTTTTTTTAATTTTCGTTTTCTACTGGGAGTTATCGAGGTATAAACTTCTGAGAAAAGAAGAGTGAATTCACGTTGTTTTTATTCACTTTTTCCGGAATTTTTGCCTAAATTTTCGTCAATTTTGCTATAATTTGTTATAATTTTTAAGAATAGTGTCGTTGATTTTATTTTTGAAGACGAACAAGCATTGTTAATTGTTTTGATTTAATTTTTTTGGTCAAAAAATCTGGATAAACATTTCAAAATTTAGCCTTTTTCATCAAAAACAGCCCGAAATAAGCTACTTTAGTCCACTTTGATTAAATTTGCCGACAGTACACCCCCAAACAACACTCATACAATCTTTGTAGACTCAGAGGGGGGCTATTTCTACTTCAGAGTCCGCTGAGAGTGCACTGTAGTTAAAACTTTGCCGTTTTTTGCTAACTTTACTCTTTGATTATCAAAAATGCAGAATTTATTTTGAGTTTTCAACTACCAAATTATCTATATCTACAACATTCGAAAAATCAATTGTTCCTAACGGACAACAAGTATTAGCAGGGCTAGTTTTGGGCCATTCTTGGACTGTTACAATCCAAAAAAAATCGGGTTGTAATCAGTCGGTCTTTTTTTTTTTAAAAAAAAGACTTTTTTTAATAATAAAGAACAGAACATATCAAATCAGAGCTCAGGAGTGATAGGTCCAACCACTCCGCTTGCTAAGCAGCTCCAAGCTAATGCATTTAGTTTTTTAATTGAAAGTTTATGGTCGTTTCTTTTTTTAAAAATAATTGACTTTTCAATAAATATTGGCTTAATTAACTTTTCCTCTAGTTTTTTCTTAATTCGTTCAACTTTCAGCCTAGTGTCAGCAAAGAAAGACTGCTTCTTCTTTCTACTGATTTAACATTTTTTCTCGGTTGCAGTTTAAAGCCTGAAGTTATTGTTTTCTGGCTTTGATACTACAAGATTTCAGATTTTTGTTTGTTTTGATATTTGCCAGTTTTTCACGTTTTCTAATTTTGTCACATTATCACACTATTGACAGTTCTCATGTCACCTTCTTAGCATTCAGAATAAGGCACAATTGAACATATTAAAATCCTGAAACATATACATCATCGTTTTAACGGCCTCGACGCCTCTTTCTTGAAGAAATCAATTGAATTTTTTTTTAATTTTGTCTCTAACTGTCATTTATACTTTGTCGTTTCATTCGTATGAAATCTCCTGTATAGTGATAGGGTTCATTGGCATTTCATGGAAGAATAGAAGAACCGATGTTCTGATATTAGTAGATAGCTGATGGCTTTCAGGACTTTGAAATCAATCGTTTTCCAAAATTAAAAAAAAAACTTTTTAACTTCGCAATTTTGCTCTTTTTATGTTTCTTTTTGTTACCTAATCTCGTTAGTTAATTACAGGTCAAATATGACATTAGGATTGTCAGGGGAATAAAAGGCATTGGTGTCCCAAAATCTTTTCTTAAAGAATTTGTTATGACCTTACTGGCTTCGACACCGTTTTTTCACAAAAAAAAAGTAAATTAATTTGATTTTTGTCATATTTGACGTTCTTTTTGTAGATGCAAGAAATATTCTGGATAATTACAGGTCTCGAGGGCTTCTTTTTCATGAGTAAACGACCCTATTTAAATAGCTCTTTTTGTAATTAATGCCTTTCATGACACTGAATGTAATTTTGTTTCGAGAAAAAAATTAAAAGTATTACATACTTTAGCACTTCGCTTTTTTGTCAACTTGTTACCTAGTCTTACTAATGAATGGCCACGTACTACAATATAACTGTTTGAAGAAGGCGCAGTCAAATATATTTTGAGTGCCAAAATTCGGCTTGACGGTTTTGACAGCGTTTTCTGGCAAGTTTCAATTGAAATTTTGTTTGTTCTTTGTAGTTCTTTTTAGCCGCTTTAAAAAATGAATAAGGACAGGTCCTAATGCCCTTCTATAGAAGCAGTGGTAATCTTAAATTTGTGGTAATATTAATTGATTCCTAATAGTATTTATTACTTTGAAGTTAACTGTTTCAAAAAAATAAGTTAATTTTTTTACTTTACTGTTTTTGTTCTTTTTTGTATAATTGTTACCAAACCTTTTTATGGACTGGTCGCATATGCTTTCTGGTGATTTATAAGTTATTTTTGTAAGTTTTAGGTTTATCTGACGGTATGTTGACTTTGTTATTAAATTTAGTTTTTAAGAGGGTCATAATTTTTTTGATGTAATTAATGTTTGTTGTTGTTGTTGTTGTTTGATTTTGCTGTTCTTCTTGACTCACTTTCTTAATATTGACAAATTACAGCAATCTAATGCATCTATTTTTACTCCACTGAGTTATTTGCTTCGGAGGCTATCTTATCGTTCATACAGAATTTTTTGAAAAAGACGGGCTTTTTTGGGATTCGCAAAAAATAATTTTTGGGTTTTTCAATCTGTTCCTCATTTGGTAGACAATTATGCCAAAATTGTGGATGGGCGGGGTCGGAACCTTGTGTGCCATCGCACATTACTGAGCCGCCTTGTTATATTGGACATTGCAGTAAAAACATTTTTTAAAAAAAAAACATTTTTCGATTATAATTCGAAGAATCCACCTACACTGTTGAACAATTGTTGGATTTTTTCGCAATGGTCAATAGAAAATTAGCAGAGTCCAGTAGTATTTTTTGATTTATATATATATATATATATATATATATATATCTGTTGAATTTAACTTATTGTTATACGCTGTTTGGTTAACTATGTCGCTTGCATATTTATTGGCGCATTTAACCAAATTAAAGCGTCCTCTTATTCTTTTACTCTGGCTAATGTGGCTGTAAATAGGGCTAGATTTAAATTTTTTTGATAACTTGGACAAAACTGCCCCAATTTCTTCAAACCCTTAAGTTTTGTGTGGTAGGTTTGCCCTGTTTAGTTTTCATTTAAAGTTCACCCTTAAAATGAGTTCAGGTTGTTCATATTTGGGATAAGGCAACGTTCCTTAAGCTTTTAAATAATGAAAACAGAGGCTAAAGTATATAATCACCGACTACTGTTCCAAGTTTTTTTTAAAGGAATTTCTTGATTTTCAGACCAAAGTGACACATAATGGTGCTGCACGTGAACGTATTAGCTGACGCGCGCAACGCTCGCTATCAGCAATGCTCGAAAATGAGGATGCGATTTAAGACAATCATGCATCCCATTACAGTCCGTTCATACTACTCTAGATCTCTTTGGAATATTACATAATTCCAAATCTCCCGCGCCTAATATTACATAAAATAGGAATAATTTAGGGAATAAATTTGATCCGAGCACAAGAAAAGCCCAAATTTACGGGACAAATCATAGAACCAAAAATTTTCGGCAGATAGCTGACAGGTCACATATTTGTGAAGCTTGACTCAGGAAAAATGATCAAAAACCTGTGAACAGATAATTTCAACAGCTTCACTTACCTGTTGGTAGTAGCTGGCAGACATGGTCCTGAGCAGCCCAGGTAGTGACATGTAGTTTCGTCTGAAAAAAATGTGTTTTATTATCTTTAAACAGGCCGTATTTTGAATATCAGGCTCACAGAAAGAAAAATCGAGAGCCACTCAAATTTTGAGCAAATCTCATTGCATTGGGTTTGAGGTCCAACTTAAATATACAACTTATTTTAAGAAAAAAATTATCGATTGCTCAAAACCATTTGTGCACTTTTAAGCTATCGACAATTTCCTCATGGAACGCTCTCAGATTAAACAAGAGAAAATTCATAAAGCGTAAAAAACGTTTTTAGAAGATCTATCAGGGTTTGAAAAAATTTGGCTTCTCTTTCACACATGTTTGCATTTTTAAGCTAAACTTGGCGTCAGAAATGATTATTTACTCAATTTTAGCGCTTCAGCTTCGCTCACAGAGCAGATGATCGTACAAAATTTGGATGAGCACACAAAAAATTAAAAACATCACTAATTAGGGTCACTTGTTTTTGATTCAAAACTTTGCAAAGTTACAATTTTTTATTCGCTTTATCTGGTGTCTAAAGATTTCTATTCGATTTTTATTTTAACAATTAAGAAATCGTTGCTCGGGAATGATGACTTGAAATTATTTTTCAGAAAAGTGTTGTTTTCTGCTCAGAATCTCTTTTGGAATTCACAAAAGCTCAAGAAACTTGTGAGAAAAGTTGTCGATCTTTGCAACTTAAGTAAATGCATTTGAGTTTTGTGCGCTATTTGTTAATTTCGCCAGCTGAATACAGCAGTTTGGTATGTTTAGTGTAGATGAAGGACAGAAGCTGGATACAAAATCCGATCAATTCAAGCAGTTCATCATTATTGCAGTTCAAATTGTTCACGGGTGTCTGCATGGGTGATTGGTGGCTATTGTGTGGCTGTTAAGTGATATTTCAAAATTTCAGTGATACAATAACGGGTAAAAGGTAGAAACGATCACAGATTTAATGGTAAAAAATGGGTAAAATATTCACTAACTTCTGAATAAAAAAAGGGGGGTACTCATATTTGCGTGACTACGAATGATATGATGCGTCTTGTGTGATGCCCAATGACGTGATTACACCTACTGTGCGATATGTTAAATGTTTAGTTGTTTCGCCCGCGTGATGCCGAAGCAGGAATGGAACAAAATAAAAACAGAATGTCAGTTGAACTGATATTTATGAAGACCTCATGATCCATAATTGTTCCGACCCCTCTTGAGGGGGGAGGAACTATATACTCAACTGAGTATTTTTTTTGTTCAGTCAATTTTGACCGATCGATATATTCATCGTAGAGAGTTGAGACTGGTATCATTAGAAAGCTTGTCCACCGTAGAATATAGAACTAAAAAGATTTTTTTGATTATCGTTTTTGACAGGGAGATATAGTTGTTTAAACTTTCGAGAGAATAGAGTGAATTCCGTTGATTTCATTCACCTTTTTTTCGGAATTTTCGACTAAATTTTCGCCAATTTTGATAAAATTTAATAAAATTTTTCTTGAAAATGTTGTTGATTTTACGGATAAAGATAAAATACATTGTCGGCTATTTTCATTGATTTTTTTGTCACAAATTCCGGCCAAAAAATTCACAAAATTCTTTTTCATCAAAAATAGCACGAAATAAGTTTCTTTAGTCCACTCTGATTAAATTTGCAGGAAGTGCACACCCAAACACCACTAACACAATCTTTATAGACTGACAAGGGGGCTAATTCCAGTTCAACTTCCGTTGAGAGTGCTCTGTAAATAAAACTTTGCCGTTTTATGCTAACTTTATTGGTTGATTATCAAAAACGCAGCATTTACTTTTGATTTTTTAACAAACAAAATATCTATATCAATGAAATTTCAAAAATTAAATACTCCTAATGGACAATCATCAACATTAGCAGGACTAGTTGTGTAGCAATCTTGGAGCGTTACAATCCAAAAATAATTCGGATGGTCATCAGTCGGTTTTTTATAAAAAAAAAATCGATCTTTTTTATATTAATTAAATAACAGAACATTTCAAATCAAAGCTAATCAAAATGATAGGTCCTATTGGCTTTCTAAATAGCTCAAAATTAATTTATCTAGTTGATTGCTTGAAATATTATGGTCGTTTTAACTTTTAAAATATTTGATTTTTAAATAAAAATGGCTTATTGAACTTTGCCTCAATTTTTCTCCTACTTTGTAGCTTAGTGTCAGCAATCAAAGAGTGCTCCTTCTTTCTGCTGGATTCTAATTTACTATTTATTGCGGTTTTACGCCTTAAGTTTTGGTGTTCTAGCTTTGATACTACTAGATTTCACAAATTTTTTATAATTTTTAGGTATTTGCCCATTTTTCATGTTTTCTAATTTTGTCAAATTATCACGTTGTTGTCAGTTCATATATCACATTTTTCGCGTTCAAAATAACGCAAAATTGATAATAATTAAACCCTTACAGATATAGATTGTGGCTCTTTACCTCTTCGACAATCCTTTCTCGAAGAATTTAATTGAATTTTTTAATTTTGTCTTTAACTATCGTTTTTACTTTGTCTTTTTTAGTCGTATTTAATGTCCTGTACAATTACTCGGTTTGATTGGCTTTTCCTGGAAGAGTAGATGTGCCGAGGTTCTGATATTAGAAGATACATAATGGCTTTCATGACTTTGAAAACAATCGTTTTCCAAAATGAAAAAAAAAACATTTCAACTTCGCAATTTTTTTCCTTTTATTGTCGGTTTGTTACCTGGTCTCGTTAATTAAAGGTTAAAGTTGACATTATTTCTGTCAAGGGAAGGTGTCAAAAGAGATTGATGTCACAAAATCTAATGTTTTTAAAGCATTCGTTATGAATTTACTGGCTTCGAAACAGGGTTTTTCACAAAAAAAAGTAATTTAATTTTTGATTTTCGTCATATTTGACGTTCTTTTTGTAGACGTAAGCCATGTTCTGGATAAGCGCAGGTCTCGAGGGCTTCCTTTTGAAGATTAAGCGAACCTATTCAATTTTTTCATTTTGTAATTAATGGCTTTCATGTCTTTGGAAATAAATTTTTTTCGATAAAAACAAGTTTTAAATAATCTTGCTTTTTTTCTCTTTGGTCTAATTGTTGCCTATTTTCATTAATGAGAAGTCAAAAAATACATTTCAAGAGAAGGTGTCAAAAGAGATTGGTGTCACAAAAGCTAATGTTTTAAGAGAATTTGTTATGACTTTACTGGCTTCCACACGGGTTTTTCACAAAAAAAGTAAATGATTTTTTAATTTTTGTCATATTTGACGTTCTTTTTGTAGACGTAAGACATATTCTGGATAATTGCAGGTCTCAAAGGTTTCCTTTGGAAGAATGGACGAACCAATTCAACTTTTTTATTTTGTAGTTAATGGCTTTCATGTCTTTGGAAATAAATTTTTTTCGAAAAAAACAGGTATTTTATAATTTTGCATTTTTTCTTTTTTTGTCTAATTGTTGCTTATTTTCATCATTGAAAGGCCGCATAATACATTATAGGTGTTCGACGAATGTGCAATCGAACATATTTCTGGGGCCAAAGTATTGCTTTACGGCCTCCAAATCATTTTCTGGCAAGTTTTAATTGATTTTTATTTTGTTTAGTTTGTTGTCTATTTGTTGTTCTTTTTGTAACTGCATAAAAAATTGAATACAAAGAGTTCTTAATTCCCTTCTATAAAAGCATTGGTAATTGTAAACCTATGGGATATTTTAGTTGATTCCTAATGTTTTTTATTACTATGAAATTATTTGTTTTTTTTTTAAAATTCAGCGACATAAATCGCTAACTTTAAAGTTTCTATATTTTTTTAATTGTTACCAAGCTTTATTATGAACTGGTGAATAACCATTTTTTACTGGTGAACTACAAGTTATTTTGTTTATTTTCAGTTTTATCTGACGCTATTTTGACTTTGTTATTAAGTTTTGATTTTTAAAACGGACATAAATTTTTTGATGCAATTAATGTTTGTTGTTGTTTGATTTTGCCTTTCGTCTTCGCTCGCTTTCTTAATATCGGCATATCTCATCAATCTAATGCATCATTTTTTACTCCACTGAGTTATTTGCTTTGGAGGCTATCTTTTCGTTCATACACCAGTTTTTTTTTAAATACTTGAATTTTTTGTGTTTTTCAATCTATTCCTCATTTGGTAGACAATTATGCCAAAATTCTGGATGAGCGGGGTCGGAACCTTATGTGCAATCGCACATTACCGAGCCGCCTTGTTGACAGTTTAAAATCAGGTTAACATCAGAGTGGAATTTTAACTCTAAAAAATAGACTGTTAAGTCTATGCTTTGAGATAGGATCAGACTGAATAGATAGCAAATGTCTTTGAAATGTCCACTTTTTCGGTATTAAAATACATTAGGTAATAACTTTAGATTATTTGTTATATTTGTGTATTTCTGAGTTGAGCGTAAGAGTACGGTTGTCATATAGATGCAGCTTGGTAAATTACACAGATTACTTACGGTACGATCCACCGTACCCTGATGTTGAGCAAGAGCCACTGTTGTAAAATTGACTAAAACAAAAATAGTGTATAGCTTTCAAAATGATATCTGATGTTTTAGGCAACTTCTGTTTCAATGACAATTTGTTGTATATCAATACTAACATACTAAATTCGCCTTCATACTCGTTATGACCACTCGTATCGATGCACACACTAAACAAATCAAATGCTAATCATGAATTGCGCTTTATTATTATTTTGGTTGAAAAAAAGTCTCGGAAAAGAATCGAGTGTAAAATTGAGGCATGACAACTGTATGCTAACTAAGCTGTAGGTTGATAGGTGGAGAAACTTCCAATTGGGACTTTCGACTCCAATCCAGAAGTAGTGACAGTGCTCACCTTAAACAAACAAACACAGTAACTACATAACCGTTCTGTCATGGATTTTTTGCTGCCCAATGCTCGATTTACTGGACTGACTATAATTTTGAACTTGAGGTACATTGATTATCAGTACCCCAAGAGACAAGGCAACTTAGAGATTAACAGCCACAGGTGTGGGGTTTCAATCAAAAGGTGAGCGTGGCTATATTCGGACATAGTACACCCACCTAGGTTTAGGTCTTACATAAAAAGATCATGCTCGACCAAAAGTGCTATGAATATACCATGCTCGACTTAAACAAGCCATGAAAAGTCTTTATCTCGACTTAAGTATTCGTATCACCTGTAACTGTATCTTGACCCAAATTATTGACAGTTGACTTTATTTTGACCCAAGTGTTCGACTTTATCTCGACCAAAATTTGATGCTCGTCTTTAGCTCGACCAAAATTCGACGCTCGACATCAGCTCGATCAAACTGTGGTGTTCGACAGAAGCTCGACCCAAATTTTCACGCTGGACTCATCAATTTTAAATGCACCGTAAAAGCCGGCTCATGTTTATAATGTACTCAGCGCGTATGGCAGTTCAGAATTAAAATACTACAGGATTTAGTTTTTAAAAAAGGAACTGTTGTTTCATAAATATCAACAATTATGTATTTCTGGAAACAAAACATTTAGCTAATAGCACAATATTGTTATTGATGATAAAATGGTTATGGTTAGAGCTATAATAACTAGTTTCTTTCAAACTGACAAATTCCAAATACAACTTACTTGCGAAAAGTAATTTATTTAAAGAATTTGTTTGTTAAAGTTTTTTTGGCAAAAATTCCGACTATTTTTGACATTTGATGGGCTGTTGCAATGCTAGTTTTTTATTGCTCGCGGATGTATGTGCCTCCAAATAAAGAAAAATTTTAATAAATCTATTTCTGAACCTCCTCTCAAAGAAGAATAATTATTCCACCACCCTAGTCAAAAAGTCAGTCTATAGTTTTTTATTTGAAGTCACCCTTTTGTGTCACTGGTCTACTACAAACACTGTTTTCTAATTTAAACCATAAATAAATCCATTTTGTTGGATTGTTAACGCATTTCCGATGTATTTTGCTTCTCAATTGTCTTTTTGGTGCAAAGTTGCTGTTTTTGTGTTTCTTTTTAAATGTGATAGTTGATACAAATGATAAGAAGCCAGGCGATGCTTATTTAATGACAACAAAAAAATTTTACAAAGTCAATGCAAAAACTGTTATCCCGTACGGGATCCATACTTAGCACATCACAATTAAATTACACCTGTCCCAAGAAATAAAATTTTGCAATAATGAAACTAACACTGATTGGTTAAAAGAATTGAGTTTAAAAAAAGAATAATCGTTGGTTGGCTGTAGCCAACTTGCCAAACAAAAACTTTCTGTAGTCTTAATTTGGCATATAATTAGTTACAGCAGCATCGAAGTAAATAAAGCAAATAACCTATGTTCTCCAACAATTTGATCATGTTAATAATATCATGTAATGGATGATCTTGGTGATATCCTACTTGATCTATGCGTTTAATCGCTTTATCATTTGCGTTCTAATTGAAATCTATTATGATTCTATTATTCACATCAAATTTTAGGTTGCTACTAAATTTTGCACCTAATTCAAAAATTTGGTCTTATCTCAAAAAAGATCGCAATGTATGGATTAAATGCAAAGATTCTGACAATTATCTCGTGACAAAACAATCTAGAATGCACGGATTTTCACTGCTATGTAAATTTAGAGGAAAAATTTCATCAACAATTTGGTTGAGTCAATTGAGGCAGTTTAAATAACTGTTCTTTTATTGAACTAAAAAATTCCAATTATTTCAATCAGAACAATTTCGGAAGAAATGTTGTCTGGCCGATTTGCATTCTAACGTTTCCATCAATTTTACAGATTTATCTGTATTTAAATATGAATTTAAGAGCAACTGAGTTGCAATATAGGCTCATCAAAAATTTGCAGCGTTTAGAATACTAAGAATATTTATTTATGATAAATATTTATGAATATTTATGATGAAAATCGTCATTTGCAACAAGAATTAACAACTACGCTCCAATTGATGGACAAAAAGTGAAAGAAAACTGAAGAGATCGCAGTGATATGTATCCACTTTCATAATAATGGTTTAGTAGATAACATTCAAAATTATTGTTCATTACTCTGAAATACAGGCAACTTAACTTGTTCTAAGTCATTCGGTTTGAGCAAGTTTGCAGATTGAAACTCATCTATGCAAAAGTTTTGGGAAATTGATTACAATGGATTACTTTGAGCTACCCAGTATTGCAGTCTAATGACCTTTAAGAAATCTATTTCTAAACAAATTTTGTGGGCCAGAAGCGTTATACTGCTACTTGGATCTAACGTTGCACTCAATGAGATGGAATCGTTCTCTTATTAAAACCTGTGCAAAAATGTGCTTTCCCAAATAAATTTATCGGCTATAATTTATTAACAATAATATGAAGCCACCAAGGGACAATTTGCAAATTATGAAAAATTCAGATAAAAACAGGCCCCGTGACACATCAGTTTTGTATGTATTTGAATGTTAAGCACAATTGTTCCCATCTTCCTGCTGAATTTAGAAGTCAGGTTTCTTCTAGATCTATCCAGTTACTTGTAAGTCTACCTCTCTCTCTCTATCATTTCGACAATCTTATGAAATCCTTGTTCATTATTTTGTGCAATAAAAGCTTTTTGAGGTACCGAAACAAATCAAAGAAAAGGGTCGCAGTTCCTTGATCAATTACCTTGGACTACAGAAAAATTATATATTCAATGCTTAAAATTTACTGACCCGCAAATGTCAAAACCAAACATGAAAGAGTGGCTGATGAAAAATTGGATCTTCTCCGTCTGTGCCCCCTCCGCACCCAACTTAGTAGGTGCATATTGTTTGCATCCCCAAGAAGAAGGTGCCATATCTTTACAGAGTGATTTGGCTGCAGCCAACTTGGAGGACATAAACATTCTGTAGTATTAATTTGGCGTATGATTAGTTGCAGCAGTCACCAGGGTCATTCGAAGTAAATTTTGCAAATAACCTCTGTTCTCCGACAATTTGATCATTTTAATAATATTATGTTCTCGGTCACGTGCTCTGTAGTTTGGGGGACCATAAAGTACTGGGGGGGGGGGGGGGGGGGGGGGGCACAAACGTAAACAATCCCAAAAATTTTGTAGCAGTAGGAAATTGTGACGTAACTTTTCAGATGATGACAGCTTTTTCATTTTTTACTGCAGCAACTACAGAACTGTCTCTTCCAAAACTAATTTCACATAATGTTTTGTTTATCTTAAGTTTTGTTTTGTGATAAGAATAAACATAGAAATAAAGAAATCTATTTGTCTTTACGCACGCTCTATTGTACACATTTCCCAACTGTGCAGTCTGATTTACATCTTTTGATTGATGTAATTTACTATCACTACTTTTAATTACGTTTTGGAACCGGACAAATGGTATAAAAGGAAGGCGGAAGGCTTTGAGCACAATTGGCTCTTTGTGCCCATTTTTAAGACTAAAATCTCTCATTCTCTCTCTCTCTCTCTATATATATATATATATATATATATATATATATATATATATATATACACATATATATATATATATATATATATATACAGATATATATATATATATATATATATATATATATATATATATATATATATATATATATATTAGTGAGAGATTGAGACGGAAACCTCTATTGGACCTTTACTGGTTTCCACAGGTTCTGAAATCGGGTATAATTGATCGATGTGTGTGAGTGGATTTCAAACGCAACCTTAATAAATTCGTTCCATGGAATACCCATACGTTCGCTAAATTTACTTTCGCTAGAAGGAAAATTTTTGAGGGGATTAAGACAGTGTTTTCCACAAAAAAACTTTTGGAATACACTGACGGATTGGTGTATATGTTTTTTCACAAAAAGTTGATCCAGAATTTTGTGTAATTGTTCCGACCCTATATAGGGGGGAGGAACTATATACTCAAATGGGTTTTTTTTGTTCCGTGATATATTCATCGTAGAGAGTTGAGACTGGTATCATTAGAAAGCTCGTCCAGCGTAGAATATTGAATTTAAAAGATTTTTTAATTTTCGTTTTCTACAGGGAGTTATCGAGGTTTTAAACTTCTGAGAAAAGAAGAGTGAATTCACGTTGTTTTTTATTCACATTTTTCCGGAATTTTTTGCCTAAATTTTTCGTCAATTTTGCTAAAATTTGTTATAATTTTTAAGAATAGTGTCGTTGATTTTATTTTTGAAGAGCATTGTTGATTGTTTTGATTTAATTTTTTTTGGTCAAAAAATCTGGATAAACATTTCAAAATTTAGCCTTTTTCATCAAAAACAGCACGAAATAAGCTACTTTAGTCCACTTTGATTAAATTTGCCGACAGTACACCCCCAAACAACACTCATACAATCTTTGTAGACTCAGAGGGAGGCTATTTCTACTTCAGAGTCCGCTGAGAGTGCACTGTAGTTAAAACTTTGCCGTCTTTTGCTAACTTTACTCGTTGATTATCAAAAATGCAGAATTTATTTTGAGTTTTCAACTAACAAATTATCTATATCTACAACATTCGAAAAATCAATTGTTCCTAAGGGATAATAAGTAATAGCAGGGCTAGCTTTGGGCCATTCTTGGACTGTTACAATCCAAAAAAATCGGGTTGTAATCAGTCGGTCTTTTTTTTTTTTAAAAAAAAGACTTTTTTTAATAATTAAGAACAGAACATATCAAATCAAGGCTCAGGAGTGATAGGTCCAACCAATTCGCTTGCTAAGCAGCTCCAAGCTAATGCATTTAGTTTTTTATTTGAAAGTTTATGGTCGTTTCTTTTTTTAAAAATAATTGACTTTTCAATAAATAATGGCTTAATTAACTTTTCCTCTAT
Source organism: Convolutriloba macropyga (assembly GCF_964194025.1). Classification (NCBI taxonomy): domain Eukaryota; kingdom Metazoa; phylum Xenacoelomorpha; order Acoela; family Convolutidae; genus Convolutriloba; species Convolutriloba macropyga. The sequence continues at coordinate 42,018,030 of NC_134468.1, read as the reverse complement.
TTTTTTCTTAGTTTGTTCAACTTCCAGCTTAGTGTCAGCAAAGAAAGACTGCTTCTTCTTTCTACTGATTTAACATTTATTTTCAGTTGCAGTTTTAAGCCTGAAGTTATTGTTTTCTGGCTTTGATACTACAAGATTTCAGATTTTTGTTTGTTTTGATATTTGCCAGTTTTTCACGTTTTCTAATTTGTCACATTATCACATTATTGAAAGTTCTCATGTCACCTTATTAGCATTCAGAATAAGGCAAAATTGGACATTTTAAAATTCTGAAAGATATACATCATCGTTTTAACGGCCTCGACGCCTCTTTCTTGAAGAAATCAATTGAATTTTTTAATTTTGTCTCTAACTGTCATTTTTACTTTGTCATTTCCGTTGTATGAAATTTCCTGTATAGTGATAAGTTTCACTGGCTTTTTATGGAAAAATAGAAGAACCGATATTCTGATGTTAGTAGATAGCTGATGGCTTTCATGACCTTGAAAACAATCGTTTTTCCAAAATTAAAAAAAACTTTTTATTTTCGCAATTTTGTTCTTTTTATGTTTCTTTTTTGTACCTAATCTCGTTAGTTGATTACAGGTCAAATACGACAATATTGGTGTCAAGGGAATAAGAGGGATTGGTGTCCCAAAATCTTTTTTTTTTAAGAATTTGTTATGACCTTACTGGCTTCGACACCGGTTTTTCACAAAAAAAGTAAATTAATTTGATTTTTGTCATATTTGACGTTCTTTTTGTAGATGCAAGAAATATTCTGGATAATTACAGGTCTCGAGGGCTTCTTTTTCATGAGTAAACGACCCTATTTAAATAGCTCTTTTTGTAATTAATGCCTTTCATGACACTGAATGTAATTTTGTTTCGAGAAAAAAATTAAAAGTATTACATACTTTAGCACTTCGCTTTTTTGTCAACTTGTTACCTAGTCTTACTAATGAATGGCCACGTACTACATTATAGCTGTTTGAAGAAGGCGCAATCAAGAAGGCGCAGCTGATGGCTTTCATGACCTTGAAAACAATCGTTTTCCAAAATTAAAAAAAACTTTTTAACTTCGCAATTTTGTTTCTTTTTATGTTTCTTTTTTGTACCTAATCTCGTTAGTTGATTACAGGTCAAATACGACAATATTGGTGTCAAGGGAATAAGAGGGATTGGTGTCCCAAAATCTTTTTTTTAAAGAATTTGTTATGACCTTACTGGCTTCGACACCGGTTTTTCACAAAAAAAGTAAATTAATTTGATTTTTGTCATATTTGACGTTCTTTTTGTAGATGCAAGAAATATTCTGGATAATTACAGGTCTCGAGGGCTTCTTTTTCATGAGTAAACGACCCTATTTAAATAGCTCTTTTTGTAATTAATGCCTTTCATGACACTGAATGTAATTTTGTTTCGAGAAAAAAATTAAAAGTATTACATACTTTAGCACTTCGCTTTTTTGTCAACTTGTTACCTAGTCTTACTAATGAATGGCCACGTACTACATTATAGCTGTTTGAAGAAGGCGCAATCAAATATATTTTGTGTGCCAAAATTTGGCTTGACGGTTTTGGCAGCGTTTTCTGGCAAGTTTCAGTTGAAATTTTGTTTGTTCTTTGTTGTTCTGTTAGCCGCTTTAAAAAATGAATAAGGACAGGTCCTAATGCCCTTCTATAGAAGCAGTGGTAATCGTAAATTTGTGGTAATATTAATTGATTCCTAATGGTATTTTTTACTTTGAAGTTAACTGTTTCAAAAAAAAAGTTAATTTTTTTACTTTACTGTTTTTGTTCTTTTTTGTATAATTGTTACCAAACCTTTTTATGGACTGGTCCCAATGTTTTCTGGTGATTTATAAGTTATTTGTGTTAAGTTTTATGTTTATTTGACGGTATGTTGACTTTGTTATTAATTTTAGTTTTTAAGAGG